>NC_081294.1:27937500-28240530 GCF_030435805.1 Mustela lutreola
ATGGTAAGAAAAGTCTACAAGAGGAATTTTATATAAGGCAAATTGTTGCCTCTACTAGGGTCCTGGAAAAATAGAATCCCAGAGACACAGGACGGGGTATGACTTTTCATCCAGACTTCTCATTTTGCATATTGAGTAATCAAGTTCCAGGGGGTTATGTGACTCATCACAAATAACACAATATCTAGTCTTTCAAAGAAAAAGAAAAAGAACTAGAAGACAGATCTCCAGACCCTTAGTAGATGAATGTTTTTTATTACATCCCTGCACTTAATTAACTGTAATAATAGCTCACAGTTACAGATCCTTTACTTGATGCCATGCACTGTTCTAATTTGGTCTGCTCCATTTTGAAAAAATAATTAATTTTGATTCTAACACACTATTTTCTTTTTTGTTTGTTAAAACTCTGCTGCTTTTTTCTAATTTCTTGAGAGAAGAACTTAGCTTACTGATTTTGAAATTTCTCATTTACTGACACGTTCAGTTAAGGCAATACATATTCTGATTTACATTGTTTTAGTTATATCCCACAAATTTTTATATGTAGTACTCTAATTGTTTCTCAGTTCCAAATATTTTATAATTTCTGCTGTGATTTTGTTTCTGATGCATTGATTATACAGCAGTGCACGTGTGTGTGTGTGTGTGTGTGTGCGCACATACTCACCTAGGATTAATTTTCAAGAACAGGTTTTATGGGGAAAGGGCTCATTTGTTTTGTTTGTGTTTTTATTTGTTTTTTTTTCCTCACCTAAAGTCCGTATTGTACATCAGAGTTTACTTTTGGTGTTGTATATTCTATGGGTTTGATAAACGTGTAATGATCTATATCCACCATTATAGTGTCACCCAGAGTATTTTCACTACCCCTCAGTCCTCTGCGCCTCACCTATTCATCCTTCCCTGCCCTATAATGCCTGGCAACCATTGATCTTTTTACTCTCTCTTTGCTAGCACTTAGTGTTGTCCATATTTTGGATTTTGGATGTGTAATCGTACCTTATTGTTTTAAACTACAATTCCCTAATGACATATTTAATATGGACTGAATGTGCATAACCTTACTAACTAGCCCCCATTTACCATTAGTTTCCCGCATATTTGTCTTCTTCAATTTGTCACACCTGGAAACTCTAAGTCCCTTTCTTTTACTTTGTCACTTCCCTTTATAATTATCCTCCTCTGTCAAAATGATTTAAAATCCTCCAAGCTGAGGCACCTGGGTGGCTCATTCAGTTAAGTGGCCGACTTTTGACTTTGGCTCAGGTCATGATCCTAGGGTCCTGGAATAGAACCCCACATGGGGCTCTGTGTTCAGTGGGGAGTCTCACTGAGGATTCTTTCTCTCCCTCTCTCTCTTCTGCAGCGCCCCCAATCCCTGCTTATGATTTTGAGCTCTCTCAAACAAATAAATAAATACATACATACATACTTTTTTAAAGCCTCCAAGCCTAGCAGTCTCTTTGCAGGGTTTCTTTTCCCTCTGTAAAACTACTCTCTGCCATATTAAACTTATAACATCAAATACATTTGTGTGATTTTTCTCCTGTTAATTTGCCTACTGTCCATTTATTTCTCAGAACCACTGAGAACCCAAGAAGACAGAGGAGAATTTTCCTTCCCCACATGGTTTCCTTCAAAAACATTACCTTTCAATACAGGTGATTGTAATGTTGGGCAATAACACAACTGACAAGATTGTGGTAGAGAATCCCACTGCTAAGAGCTCTCAAGTATCTATGAGGTGCTGAAACAGAAATTCTCCATTACTTTCTAGATTTTTCTATTATCAAGCACAACAGTGTGTACCCTGACTCTTCCCACCTGTGCTGAGTGAGGATATGTTACAATTTCCATCTTCTTTGCCTTTTCTTGAGATTTGTATTGCTGTTGGTATGATGACCATTTCTCTGCTTATCTCCAATAACTTCCTCATAACAATCTTCATGAGACCAAAACATTCTTAAGTAGAATCTTGAAGTCAGTAAAACCTAATGAATTCACAAAGTGATACAGTTGAAAAAGAGATTTGATCCAGAGCTTTCATCCAGACCAACACAGTCCACATACAGAAAAGGGAACTGAAGTATAGCAAGATGAGATCAGAAGTAATAAGGATGGTAACATCTTTTGGAACAATGGCCAGGTGAGCAAATATGAACTCTGGGATTAGAGACCAAGTCTATTTTTGTGCAGTTACTGAACTTTTTAAAATACTCATTAATCCAACCATCTGCATGATCACATTTAACCTGTATCTCTTCAGGATCTGCTTTCCTAGGGAGTCTGTGTCCGTCTAGCTTTCAAATGCCTCAACCCTTCGTCCAGATTGTACCAAAACCTTCAACATATTTGGGAGCATGTTTTTTCTGCTCTCCTATTCCCCTTGAGCTCAAAAAAGTTGTTCATTTCTCTCTTTTTTCATAATGTTTCTATCTTCTGTACACTCATTATCAAATGACTCTAGCCATAAATCTAGGTACTTACTAGTCAATCGAATCATAATTTAGGGGACAATAAAGTAAAGGGAAATTCAGTCACTTGGCATTTTCTATTGATGATGATTATTGACCCATGTTTTAACCAAAGGAAATATCCCATATTAAATTTCCATCTATGGTCTTTTCCCCCACTCGCTCTTTCTCTAATATAAGTAAGGCACCTAAGAAAAACACCAACTCAACACCACATTGTAATTAGGTGATGTTTTTAAAAATGAACACTTTTTTTTTTTCCACCTGGTTCTTGGTTGTTACATCTCTAGCCATATTTTTCCCTCTGTATATGTGGTTATCATGGAGAAAGAGGTATATAATATCACTCCTTATTAAGGTTTTTTGTCCATTACCTTTTAAAAAGTTCTTTGGTTTCCTTTCCACTCCATACCCAATGGAGTAACTCATGGTAGTTCAAATTATGTATCAGTTCTGCAAGTCCTAATATTATCTTGTTCAGATTTTTTTTTTGAGTTTTCCCTTATGCAACACCTTTTATCCTCAGATGTCATCCTAAAGGTCATGCTTAACTTTATGTAAATTTTGGAAGAAATACAAATTTATCCATCTTCTCCCACCTTCCCTTCATTAGTCTGCCTTCCATTTCCAGAATAGTTATTCATTTTGCTCTGTTCAGCTCATCTCTAAGTTCCTGCACTCTATCCCTGCTGATCTCTTTCAAGATATAATAGATGGTTATGGTTTAGAATAAGATGCAAGATGTGATCGCTTAAGTTTCCAGTGGTCTTTCTGTTAATAGAGGACTCCTGCCTTCCAAAAAACTTCATGTTAATAAAGACCTCACAATTTCCAAAAGAAGACTCAGAATAACAGCTTTTGGAGTTAAATGATATACACTGGGTTCATATTTTAAGGAATTTTTAATGTAATTGTGACTTATTCTGATTATAAACAACAGTGCTTCCAAATGATCAGACATTTTCAAACTGTAATAGAAGCCCAGTAATCTCCTCTCTTTCCATTTTTTTGTGCAATTTTTATACACACCCATGTAAATGCATATATATGCATATACCTATGTAGTTTTGTATATGCATACATGTATAGCAGAGAATGTAGTATATAAATTGATATATAAATATAGCATAAGTATATAAATATAGACCTTTTTTGTATATAGTTTTCTGATACAGATTATTTCCATTATTTGACTGACAAACTATTTAAATTCATTTCCAATAGACTTGTCCTCATGATACTTTTGTCAAAATAAAAATTCTATTTTGACTGATAAAATAAAGGTACTTGCAAAGCAGTAGAGATTATTCTAATTATTGGTCATCACATCATCACTTTTTTAGTATACATGATAATCATTAATTTCCAGGTAGCTGTTAAACCTGCCTTGACTTTGGAAATGCCCTAAGTAATTTCAATAGGGATTTTTGGTGAGCTTGGCAGGAATTTCTTATAGAAAGAGATCTACCTGGTAGATATGAAATTAGTAGTACTTGAACACTGTGTTCCACTTTCCAAGAACAAATCAGGCAGAAGAAACCAAACTTCTTAAAAAGCATATGTGCATTTCTATTATATATTTCTTTTTTTTCTATTATATATTTCATCACAGTTTACCTTTGTCATTTGAGTGGTTTAGAATAAATACAATTTTGAAGGCCTATTATAAGTGAGGTAATATACAGTAGGTAAAGCTAAGTAAAGATAAACCATGAGAGACTCTTAGTCATAGGAAAGAAACTGAGAGTTCCTAAAGGGGAGGTGGGTGGGGCATGGGGGTAACTGGGTGATGGACATTAAAGAGGGTATGTGATGGAATGAGCACTGGGTATTATTAAGACTGATGAATCATAGGCCTGGTCCTCTGAAACCAATAATACATTATATGTTAATGAACTGAATTTAAATTACAGAATGTTTAAATTTCAAAAAAAAAAAAAAAAGAAAGAAAAAGAATAAAAGAAACTGAAGTTGACTTTGTGCTCATTGAAGTGTCTGGATCTCTTTTTGGTACAGTTTGATCCAGTCTTCTCAAACTTTTTTTTTTTTTTTTAGATTTATTTATTTGAGAGAGAGAGAGAGAACCCCCGAGTAAGGGGGGGAACAGAGGCAAAGGGAGAAGCAGACTCCCCACTGCACAGGAAGGCAGATAGCAGGGCTAGATCTCAGGACCCGTGGATCATGACCTGAGCAAGAGGCAGACTTAACTGACTGAGCCAACCAGGTGCCCCACTCTTCTCAAAATTTAAAGAATCTGTTAATTTAATCATGTTCTTAGATCAGATATATTAAAATGTGGTATGGGAATTGGTAGTAGTCAGAGCAAATATGAGCCTTCCTTTGGATTTGAGTTCCCGATAACAATCAAAACTAACATGATTTAAAGCATCCAGGATCCAGTTACAACCTTGAGAATTCAGCCATCTCCCAAAGGTCACTTAATCTGAAGGAATTTTTTTGTTTTTCCTCCTAGGGGATTTGACTTACTAAGAGCAATTCTCCCTATACTGTGGAATGCTAGGGTGAAACCTGTGCATGTGGATTCCAAAGATTCTGTAGAAGAAGACTTTCAAATTCTATTAAAGTTTGTAATCTCCATGGAGGTCTTAAGAATATTTTCTGTCAAATATGATTCTTTATTCTTTCAGAGGTCATAAAAAGTGGTAATACCCTAAAAAAAATGACTTAGGCTGAAAAAAAGACATTCATAGATACTTTTCCCTCTACACATACACACACACACACACACACACACACACACACACACTCACATACCTTCCAGCTTACTGACATTCCAGTATGGAAGGGTTGCAAACACCATGGAAACAGGATTCATACTCAAGTGGGCCTGCCTAGGTGTCAGGGTCTGGGACAGAGCTTGGCAAAATAGGTCCAACCTATAAGGGACATTCACAGGTCTATTTACATACTGTGGGCTTTCCATAAACTGTAAAATACTGTTCTTTCTCAAATTTTATGCTTCCTATTTCTTTCAGCATAAAATGTTCTTTCTTATGTGAAATGATGGCTGGAGAAGATGCAGTATTTGTGTTTATGTTCTTCCTTGAAAAAAAACAAAACAAAACAAAACAAAAAAGAAAATTGGCAACCTTACACCGGCTATCAAATTTGCTTTTGGAAAATTACCACCTGGTAGAATGCAAAAGTCTGGAAATCAGTACCCAGCATGAAGTGCACACACTCCCTTCAATTGTTGCTAAACGATAGGGAATTATCATCCTGGGTTTATAAGCCATTCCACAGACAATTTTATGTTATTGCTCTAGCCAGAGAGACTCCCTCTCTACCTTCTCTACAAAAAACAAGCAAACAATCAAGCAAATAAGAGGGAATGGAACCATAGTATAATTATATCTTATTTCATAGAGTACTTAAATGGTTGAAATGTTACAAAAATAACAAATTTTTTGTCTCTCCCATGTTCCCTATAAAATCAGTGATTTTCCTTGATATAAAAATATGGCATAATTATATAAACTTTTTTAGTTATCCTGGAAAATGGTTATAAAATACTAATTTTCAGGTAATATATTTGAAAATGTACCAATAGAAAATTTACAATGGGAACAGGTTAATTCAAAAATCAATGAGAGCTGGACAGAACCTAATGCATCATGATAACAATACAGATATGCAGTAAGAAGAAAAATAAAAAGTAACTTTCTTCATAGGATTGTTGAAGAATCCAAAGAGCCAATTTGATTTTCCACAGTACCTCTAGCTCCAGTGGTACCACTGCATAGTCAAATAATCAGCTTTCAATGCCTGCTTCCCTTTAAAGTGGACTTCGGGTTTTGTTTTTTATATACCAATTATGCTAATTTGGTCAATACAGTACTTTTTAAGTTTTCTATATCCTTCATGAATATCTTATCTACTTTATCAACTGAAATAAAGATACTGAGAATGACATATTAAAATCTCTAATTAAAATTTTAGGTACTTTGAATTTTAATTTTACATAATTTTACATAATTACATAATTTACATAATTTTACATAATTTTAATGTTTTAATGTTTTTTAATGTTTTAATGTTTCTTAATTCTGCCAGTTTTAGGTTCTGTTATTGGGCATATGAAAAATAAACTTAAGATAGTAAAGTAGGACTTGGCTTCTCTGAAAACTCTGAAAATAAAAAATTAAAGCAGAACATAAAGCCGGGGGAAATAAAAAAACTGATTTTTTTAAGCTCTTAAAAATAAAGAATTTAAAGCAAAGAATTCAGATAAAGGGAATTTGGCTTATCTGTCTCAGAGAATATATGAATTACTTTTTCTCATATGGTACCAAGTTCTTTGTTTTATTTTGTTTTGTTTTTAACTTGATTTTGTTTCAAATCTGATTGCTCTCTAAGATTAGAAATTTAAGTGTTTGCCTGAGAAAGATGCAATCCATACATAAGACTAATCATGTGGACCTGGAATATGAGAGACCACAGAAGAAGTCAGGTCTGCTTCCACAGAAAAGACTACAAATATTTTGTGGTAGAACCAAACTTTTATGGTGGTATTGTTATTTGCCATAAATAACAAGAGATCAAAATCTTCTGCACAGCAAAGGAAACAGTCAAGACAAAGAGGCAACCAACAGAATGAGAGAAGATATTTGAAAATGACAGTACAGACATAAGGTTGATATCCAGGATCTATAAAGAACTCCTCAAACTCAACACACACAAAACAGACAATCATATCAAAAAATGGGCAGAAGATATGAACAGATGCTACTCCAATGAAGACATACAAATGGCTATCAGACACATGAAAAAATGTTCATCATCTCTAGCCATCAGGGAGATTCAAATTAAAACCACATTGAGATACCACCTTACACCAGTTAGAATGGCCAAAATTAGCAAGACAGGAAACAACATATGTTGGAGAGGATGTGGAGAAAGGGGAACCCTCTTACACTGCTGGTGGGAATGCAAGCTGGTGCAGCCACTTTGGAGAACAGTGTGGAGATTCCTCAAGAAATTAAAAATAGAGCTTCCTTATGACCCTGCAATTGCACTACTGGGTATTTACCCCAAAGATACAGATGTAGAGAAAAGAAGGGCCATATATACCCCAATGTTTATAGCAGCAATGTCCATGGTCGCCAAACTGTGGAGAGAACCAAGATGCCCTTCAACGGACGAATGGATAAGGAAGATGTGGTCCATATACACTAGGGAGTCTTAGGCCTCCATCAGAAAGGATGAATACCCAACTTTTGTGTCAACATGGATGGGACTGGAAGAGATTATGCTGAGTGAAATAAGCCAAGCAGAGACAGTCAATTATCATATGGTTTCACTTATTTGTGGAGCATAAGAAATAACATGAAGGATATGGGGAGATGGAGAGGAGTAGAAAGTTGAGGGAAAATGGAGGGAAGATAAACCATGAAAGACGATGGACTCTGGAAAACAGTCTGAAGGTTTTGAAGGGGTTGGGGGGTGGGTAGTTGGGTGAGCCTGGTGGTGGGTATTATGGAGGGCACCTATTGCATGGAGCACTGGGTGTGGTGCATAAACAATGAATTCTGGTACACTGAAAAGAAATTTTAAAAAAGAGAGAGATGGAAGAGCCTAAATCAACACTCATTTGGAAACATGTTGAGGAAGATGTTGGATGTTTCCCAAACTGAGTTGCTAGCAAAGCTGCAGGTGGTTGCTAAGAGTCAGGCATCTGGAACAAGAGTTAAAAGGAAACTAGAGACTTTGAGCTTTCAGAAGGGAGAAGAAGGTGGAAAGATGGCAAGAATAGGGGGTTTGTGGAAGTTGGTGACTGATGTGCTGTACCCTGAAGGACAGGTAGGATTGGCTGAGACAGGAAGTAGACAATTTTTTTTTAATTTTTAATTTTTTTTTTTGCAAAGTAAGGATGTAGAGGTAGGAAAGTTGGGACCTGATAAAGAAATGGGAGCAAATTGTACAAAACTAATTTGTGGCTTACAGTTAAAGCTGCATTGAGGCTAGACTGTACAGCACCTTTCATGGGCTCTTCACCCTCCAGGATAGTGGCTCCAAAAATGTTTCCTAAAAGAACCCGACATACTTACCTTTCCTACCAATGTTCTCTGATATATATATATATATATATCTTATATCATATGATCATATATATATTTAGATTATACATTAAGATATATAATATATATTCAGATATATATATCATATGATCATATATATTACATAGATCATATATAAAGATTATATATATTAGGATATATATAATATATATTAAGATATATATATCATATGATCATCTAGATATATATCACATATCATATAATATATATATTAAGATTCATGTATTTATTTGAGAGAGAGAGAGAGAGAATGAGCAAAGGGAGAGAACCCCCAGGCCAACTCCCCACTGAGCATGGAGCCTAAGGAGAGGCTCCATTCCAGGACCCCGAGATCATGACCTGAGCCAAAATCAAAAGTGGGATGCTTAATAGACTGAGCCAGCCACTCTCTGCTCTGATATTTTCTATCCCATTTTAAACTTCATATTTCATTTATAAGGAATTCTGGCATGGCCCACCAATGGAATTACATATAAATCTTGTTAAGAGATCAAGACCCACAGTTGGTACACAAGGCTCTGGTGAAATTCACGAATGTGTGTGAGCTGAGAAATAGAGCAGGGATTCAGGAAAATGGACTGGATTGTTTGCACAAGGTAACTAGAGGGGAGGAGACAGGGAATGTAGCTTGAGTGGTTGTTGCCACTGGGAAAAACATCTGTTGAATTAATGAATGTAAAGAGAGTAAAGCCATTGCAAAACATGTTGAGAGGGAATTAAAGAATGATCCAAGAGTAATGAGAGGGGAAATGAAGAAATGGATGCAAGATGTTCATGGAGGACCAAATAAGACTTTTAAAAAATCTGTCAATGTATATGTATTTATGTATGTATAAATATTGATTAGTCATAAATAAAATCAAAGAAGCTATATGAAATAATTGTCTCAAAAACTATTTGAAGTCTTATAAGCAAATCTAAGCTACTCAAAACTAAGCTAACCAGTAATGCAATGGAAAAATTCATTCTACCTCAGGAGAAGAGGAAAGAAACATTTGTGTAGCATCTACCAAGAGCCAGGCATTAATATATGCAGTTGCTTGCTTAGTCTTCCCAACCTTGTCAACCAAATGTTGATGTCTTTATCCTACAAATAAGGAAGCTGAGGCTCAGAGAAGTTCAGCTTTTTCCAAAGCTGAAGAGCTAGTCAAAACAAAACCAGATATGAGGATCCTGGTGTGTCTGATTCTAAAGCTTGTGTATTGGTATATTCCAATTATGAAAAATGTTACAATTGTTTTCTGAGAGAATAAGTATACAGTACACAGTACACACTACACGGCATCACTTTTCAAACCAACCTGTGGGCTCAAAACAACTCTTTATAATCTGCCCTTGACTATACAGAGGAGAAATAAAGATTTATAATTAAATGACAGGTAATGTTTTAAAAATAATTTTTATTTAATTTTAAAATTGTTGTGATGCTTACAATTGGATGCAGGAGACAAATATTCTAAAAACTTTAATTAAAAAACAGTGGGGAAGCCATCTCAGGAACAGATGGGAAACTGTTCATGTCTTTAATCATTCCCTCCCCCAAACAATTCCATGAGGGGACAAACATATTATTTACCATATTAACACAAAATACCAACATGAGAGGTGCTAGAAATCTTGCCCTGAGTTTGAATTCCAATGGAAAGGAAAAGATTAAATGTTAAACTTGGACTAATAACCATAGTAGCAATTTCAAGAAAAAAAAAAAGAATAGTAAAAGGCAAATATTTAAATAAAAGTACAATTTTTCATTAATACTTTAATGTCAGAATGTTTTCAAGTTGGATGTTTTAGTCACTGAGGAAAATATGCTCTTTTTGTGAAACGAAGAATTTCACCTTTCATTTTGTAAAGTGTCTTTATGTATCTAACTCCTGTGCATAAACTTGTTTTCACAAATATTAAATGGGCAGTTTGTGTTGTTTGGTTCTGGGTTCCAAAGACAAACACGATAAATAACCCTTTGAAGCAAACAAACAACTGAACAGTTCCTATGGACAGGCACAGAGATATTTTGCTCCATATGGAGATAAGCCCCTGTCTGTAGATGGCGTATGGGCTCAGGCATTCTCTTCTGGTGCAGCTGTGGAGTTTGATAAATCCTCAAAAGCAATTTTCTCAGCAATCCAGAAGACATTGTTTTCTATCCTTTGGGTCCCACGAACTGAAATTAAACCTTGGAACCTTTTAATAAATGTAGTATTAGTCATCAGCTTAAATGGGACACCTGGATGGCCCATTCGGTTAAGTGTCTGACTTTTGATTTTAGCTCAGGTCATGATCTCAGGGTTGTGAGATCAAGCCCTGTGTTGAGCTCCACGCTGGGCATGGGGTCTGCTTAAGATTCTCTATCTCTCTGCCCCTGCTTATACCCTTCCCCTTGTATGCGCTCTCTCTTAAATAAATAAATTTACTATCAAGATGACATAAAACACAAGTGCCTCAGCAGTGGTTTCTAGGCACATAAGCACCATTAGAAATCTTTTCAGAGATGACATGTTTCCAATGGATAAAGCTTTATTAGATATATTCCCCTTGCTGTAGAGGCTTTTAGAATCATTTGATCTTCCAAATTCGGACAACTCTAATGTGAGACATATCAAGTGTATCAGGCCCCAGTTTTGTTAGTAATAAATCTCCCTCAGAATTTCCATTGTTCCATTGCAGTCATGTCTGCTGTGTTGAGTGTGAGGAAACTCATCGGATGGGAGAATTTAAAGTTAAGTGAAGTGAAATGGTACCCAACTTTAAGCCAATCAGGACATGTAGAGCAATTTCAGATTAATCTTAAGAGACATTTATTCTAGTAGGACATCACTGTTATTGCACATATAGTTTAAAAGAATCATAATTTGATGTATTCAGGTCTTTGAGGGGAAATTCTTTGTATTTGTGACATACATAAACACACTGTTCCATATTATTTATCATACACAAGTATACATAATACAAATGCTATATAATTTTTCCTATAACTCCACCTAACCTTTAAGAAATTGGTAATGGAAAATTTTTCTGATACTTGTTAAAGACAATAAGGAAGACTTTATTCAAGGGACCATTGCAAGGGGGTTGTACACCAGGGGAGTGAGTTAGGGCTCCATTCTGAACACAAGAAGGAAAAGTGTTGATTTATAGCCAAGGAGCAGGGCTGGGGCCAATGGATAGAAAATTTCTAAGACGAAACATCAAGGTCAAGGGGATTTTGGCTAAACTAACTTGAAGAATCCTTGCTGAAGGCAGGCCAGGGGGAGCAGATATCAAGCGTGATGGAAGGGGCGGGGGATTTCCTTATCAGACCCAGCAGAGCAGGATTCTTGCTAAAACTGGACTAAGGGGCTAAGGACACAGTTCCAATTATGAGCCTCCAGGAGAAGATTCAAAGGAGCCTGACTCGGGTTTGCTCAAGGTGAGAATGTTTGCCAAATACACTGTAAAATAATTACCTGGAAGGAAAAAATGACCAGCAAATAAGCTCATTACATATTCACCTCGCAAAACACCGCAGAGATAGGGATCCCCCTGACTGTTAGCGTCGCCACCACTAACAACAAAAATGATCGTATGTTTTCTAGGTGTCAGGCCCTATACCGCGTCCGGGACTATCTGTTCTCGCCAGGGTAGACACACAATACAGCATTTGGAACTGGCAATTTGCAAATCAGTGACAAAACAGCTGTCATTAGAGACGATTTTCTGTAGACTTCCTTAAAAGACAAAGGGGAAGAAAAAGAATCGCCCTTCAAGCAAGACTCCTGCTTTTCTCGGCCCCTCTTCCAGGTGCTCGCCTCCACCACCACCGCGGAGTCCCGGCGCCTGCGTTCCGGCCGGGCTCACCCGCCGGCAGGGGGCAGGCCATGGTTCTCCGTCCTCCGCGCCGGGGCACTGGCGTCCCTCTTGCCCCAGGCTCAGGCCTGGATACGCTTCCTTAGCAACGGGTTGCCTGTGGCAACAGGAGGACGCGGGGCCCTCGGCCGGCTTTCCCGCGCGTTCCCACACCGGCTTACGGTAGAAGGCGCAGGCCGAACCATGTCCGAGATTCTGTGCCAGTGGCTCAACCAGGAGGTGAAGGTGTCCCAGACCGTGAGTGAGTGACACAGCCCGGGGAGAGCGGGCTAGGGACGAGCGGGGCGCAGAGCCCCGGAGCGCGGCGTGCGGATGGAAGGTGGCGGAAGGCGCGAGCCCCTGGGCAGTCCAGGCGCCTGCGGGGCCAGGCAGCGCCCCAGGCCCGTCCGGTGGCCCCAGTCACCTCAGCTTTTCCCATCCCCATCCTGCCGCTCCCGAGTTCCCCATCATCACGGTGGGCCCAACTCTGCAGTCTGTCTCCTCTGCTGTGCGGTTCTAAGCAATCGGAGGGCTTAGGGAGAGAAGCATTGGCCAGACTCCATAATCTAGCCCTGACATTATTCCCTTCACATCCTTAGAAGCAGGGTAGACTGGCAAGCCAATGAACTAGGAGGCCTTAAAGCCAGCTAGGGCACTACTAGATGTGTGTGCCCCTGGACAAGTGACAACACCTTCTCTGAGCGTGTTTCCTCCAACTAGAAAATAGATCCGATCACACTCTGCCTTGCTCTTACCGACCTCGCGGGAGCGGGGTGTGTGTCTGTGAAACGAGTTAACGCAGAATACGTTAACATTGCCCAGTTGTAACAGTCTTAGCTCAAAATTTACAAACATTAGCTATTTCCGACCACTCTTCACTCTTGGCCCAAGCCTTATTCACTAATGTGATTTTATTCCAGCCATGAAGTTGGCGTCCCAAGTTTCCAACTCCCACAACCACAGACGCAGTTGTACATGCTGGCAATTTCTATGGCAGCTGAGTAATTCCAGCAGAGCCCGCTCCTCCAGCTCAGCTCTTTACTGTTGTTTCTTAAGCACTTCGTTTTCCAGCTGGTATGGTTTTTGCTCAAGGCAAGAGGTTTTCAGCTCAAATCATTTCAGTCTGTTTTCGCAGAAACACCCTTGCATAATGCCAAGTTGCTACCAGAGGGGCAATAGTGCCAACCGGACCTTCGGTCAACCGTGGAATTTGCTAGACCAGTAGTGTTTCTGAAGCGGCAAACTATTCCTTATCAGCATTAGGCTCCTTAATGTTGGAGGACCTCCAGTTGCGTTTTCCGAGGTGTAAACCCTAGCTTTTTCTTTGCCAAACCATACCCCACACACTCCCTGGGAACTGCAATATATTTTTTCACAGGATTCTAGAATCATCCCATTTTGTCACTGTTTCTCACCTAAAATATGATGCTGATCACAACACAATGTTTAGCACTTTTAAAAATTCCCTTTTTACCCTAGGAGCCAAAGTGCGATATAATTCCCTTAAGTTACACTCCAAAGAAAAGCAGTTACAGATTGCTGAGTTTAATATGGTTCATTTACTTGATTAGTAAAAACCACACCTTTTATTCAAGTCCCCAAGACTCTATTGCATATTGAAACACTTTTGAGAAAAGTAAATAAAATTAATAGGAAACATAACAATAGTAGTATGCCACTGTAATTGTATTAGTTGTAATTATGATTGTAATCCATTTTTGGGATTTCGGTTTTGAGAGGAAGAGGAAGCATTACTTCTTTCTGTGGAAATTACAAGACTGGAGACATTTTAAGTAAGAATTTTAACAACATCAACTATGAATGAAAAAATCCTAATGCTTCTCTGAAGTTGTTAGCAGATATGGCTGCAATATTCTGCATACCATTGATTAGGAATATGTATTTATTTCTTGACCCTAAATGCTAACTAGAATCTAAAGAGACAGTCTCTGATGTAACCAGATTCTGTATTGTAAAAGGCTTTCAGATTATAGGAAACACTCTCAGATGCGTTTGGAAAGAATAAGATAGAATTTGTGCACCTGAGGAAGCACACTGCTAGTTGTTGATTCTGGTCGTTGGAGAAGACATTTTATGGTATACAGTGAAAAGCTCAGAATGGTTTAGAGAAACTGTCATGAAAGAACTATACGCGGCAACGGCCTCTGGAGAAAGTAATATAACAATTTTCTCCATAAGGGTTGTGTTAAGAGTGAGGATTTGCAAACCAGACTGCCTGGGTTGAAATCACTTATCCACCACTCGCTTGCTGGTGACCTTGGGCAATTTATTTACCTCAATTTAATGATACTCAAAATAGGAGTAATAATAATAGCTCATTGAGTTGTGTCAAGATTAAATGAGATAATAAATGTAAAGCATTTAGAATGATGGTTGGGACATAATAAATACTAAATCTCCCTTTTTAGAAGCTATCATACTACAATCAAAACACCAGAATGTCAGGACATTTGAACAAGGATGTTTATTGCTACATGAATTGTAGGGACAAAATAAAAAAATGCAAAACAGTCTGAATATCCTTCAATAGAAGCATACTTGGATAAATGATGCTGTATTCATGCTATGGACTGTTATGCAATTATTAGAAAGGATGAGTTAGGACTATAACTTTTGACCTGCAAGATATTCATGTATTTCTGTCAAGTAAAAAATAAAAGTTTTAGCTTATTGTGATGAGCATAATCCCATTTTTGTGCCAATTAGGAAATATATATACACAGATACACAGACACACAGACACACACATGCACAGACACACAGACACACATTTATCTGTTTATATTAGCACAGAGAAATATATAGAGAGTCATATAATAGACTATTGATATATACATGAGTCTTCATATTATCTGTTTTTGTAAGCATAGAGAAAAGTGTGGAAGGATATAAACTAGTATATTGATAGCAGTTACCTCTGGGAAAGGAGAAGATTGCTGACTTTTCTTTATATATTGGCATTACTTGGCTTGTTGCTTGTATTGCCCTCCTATTTTGGGAGGAAAATTCAACATAGAATTATAAATAGAAAATCAAAAAAAGACCAAACTTCACATGATCAATTAGGAGAAAAAGATGTTTGCCATCTTTTAACTGAAATTAGTAAGCATCTTCTAATATAGTATTAGGGAGGATTACATAAGAATTACTTTCTTAAATGAATTTTGTAGATAAAAAATAACAAAAATAATAAATAAAAAATATTATTAGACACTTAGGCACTTATACCAGACCCTATGCTAAGCCCTTTACATAGGTTTTTGTTTGTTTGTTTGTTTTGGAATTCTAAAAGAAGGCCCTGAGAGGCACTCTCCTAGCTGTGTGAAGTTGGGTGAAAGAGCTGAGATGCTTGATTATCTGTTCAGGGTCACAAGCCTCGTGGATCCTAGAGCTAGAAGCTGAAGGTAGATCTTTGACTTGTGCTCTTAGGCACTGTATTGCATATCGCAATTTACAGTAAGGGAATATATTTTTTAAAACCTCAATTCTCTCAAGTGTATTCATTTGAGCTCCTTTCTAAGGATTCCTGTTCAGTTTGGAGTTATAAGAAGTACACAGATTCAACTACCCAGGCGTGTTTTAACTACGCACGGTATAACCTAATTCCTAGATGGCTAAATGGCAAAGGTGGATTTATTAGTGTTTAGAAGCGGTTCAGTCTATATGTTGCTTGCTAGGACAGAGAAAACAATGAGAATGCCAAGTGACTGCATTTACATAATCTTGACAAGGCTGGATAAATGGTTCAGTCATTGACAAGGCAACTAACGCTGATTGATTTCTGCATTATTCTGAAGGGTAGAAGTCAATTTGAATAAAACATACTGTATTGAATTTCCTGTTGCCTGGATTACCTGGAGTATCAGCAGTAAAGAAAATAAATTCCAATGATCCTCAACTGAAGATTGTCTCCCTCCACTTAATGAGGTTTCTGGGAGTCACCAGGGACTTGCTTACTCTCAGCATATGAAGATTCAAAGCTTTGTTACCAAAGCTAAGGATCTCCAGCGAGTTTAATTCAACTAGACCCTTTCTCCTAGAGAATTATGCTTAGATGCATATGTTAATAAGATGTCTTGGAATACAAAAATTTGCTCAACACAAAATTACATCTGAAATCCAAGCAGTTGTTTTCAAGCAGTTGTTTCTATAATGAAAAGAAAAGTAACATAGAGTAATGTTACTAAAAGATTTGCTGCAAAATTCTTTAGAACTCTCAATTATTTTCAATAATAAACACTGCCTCTGTTTTTCAAAACTCTTATGAATTCACTGTATGAAGAAACTAGCAATGGCATGTCATAAATGAACATTCTCCATAAATGAGGAGAAATATTTGAATTCTATGTATTGTACAGATCAAATCTTTTGTAAACATGAGTATATAGGGATATATATGGATTCTAGGTGTGGTTATACTGAAAATTGTAAATGCCTTATTATGTATATTTTAATTGTTTCAATAATCTTAAACATTGTTATCAATAGTAGCAGAGATGTAATAAAGAGAAAATTGATTTAGGACAATTAAGTTTTTCTAATTATCAATTTTGTAGCATCTGAGATATAAATAATTATTTTTAGGTCCCAATTTTATGCCCCGAGAAGTAAGCATAATAGTGGTTCTAGTTCCAGTTATGGAATGAATGAGTCATGGGAATGAAGGGTACAGCATAGGGAAAATGGTCAATGGTAGTTAACAGTATTGTGTGGTGACAGATGGTTAACTATACTTGGGGTGAGTACAGGATAAGGTATAGAGTTGTCAGATCATTATATTGTGGACCTGAAATTAATGTAACATTGTGTGTCAACTGTGCTTCAATTGAAAAATGGAAAAAATGGTCTATATTTGGAAGTATATCAAGTGGGATTGGAAATGGAATACACCTACCACAGTGCCTAACATCTATACTCGATCTAGATACTCAAAGAATATTATTTCAACTTTTCTTTTGTCTCTCACTTTATTTAGGATAATGCCTACTATCATGCCTGTCCTATAATAGGTGTTTAGTAACTAATTGTTCATTACATGAGAGTGTACCAGTGAGGCAAAAGTAAAGTATTATTTTAGACTGAAACTTAGGGATTTGTTCATCTTGAGAAGGTCACCCTGGGTACCTTGATCCTCATCTTTGCGATTTCAGAGGTTCTGTTTTATAACTTTAAACAGTTTTTTAGGAACTGTTTCATATTAGCTGAGATTACATCTTGATTTTAGAAATCAGGGTACCCATTTATTCTGAGGAAGAAAAAGCAAAATAACTTATACTGGCAATTGTATGTGATGCATCATTTTGATGGGCTGATATGCTCAGAAAAAGATCAAATTTATAACTCTGATTTCTCATTGAGAAACTAGATGTAACCAAAAGAACCTTCAAATCAACCAATATTTCATATGTTTTATTTCTGGGCTCTAGAGATAGTTTATCTATGTAGCTGTGATAGGTTCAATTAGATTAGAGTCAGATTCCCTTCTCTTCCTCCTCTTCCATTAGTACATGGGTCGACCATATTGCTCAATGATATTTTCCAGTGCTGCTACAAATACAAAAATTTCTGAAGTTACAATATGTGTGTATTCTTCTTTTCTTATAGCAAATCTCTATTCTTAATAAGGTTAATTAATATATCCCAAGATTATTGTCTATCTGATGTGGAAAAATTTAAATGGGTAAATTGTGAGCTTTAGGAAATAATCTATACTCCTTTTTAATTTTGTTTTATAAGTGGGTTTCCATTGGTGGCTAATTTTATCCTTTTATATTAAATCTTAGTAGTTTTTTAGAGAGTCATATTTTCTATTTGTACCAAATTTTAGGGACATTCTTTATTTGGGCCCCCTTGTGCACTAATTATACTTTGTTGATTAGGTCGTATGTCCAGACCTTTCAGAAGCATCACATTTTATTTTGAGAAACACAACAGAGATGTTAAAGTATCCTATGGAATATTTTTTTGTAAATAATATTTTATGATGTGTTGTGGTGACCTTTTATTGGCCTGTGACCTTACCGTACCCTAGACTCGTAACTTTAGATAGGGAAAAGAATCTTAGACATATAATTTTTCTTTGGCACATGAGGTAATTAAATCAGATGTGTTTCGATATTTGTTTAGGATTTTATAGCTAGATAGTGGCAAATTACCAGTAGATTCTGGGTCTGCTCACTTTTACTTCATTCCTTGTTTAAACTGGTGTCATTAAACCACACATTTTCCTCCCTCAGAGTCATTAGGAAATACATTGTTTCTCATAATACAAAAGATTTTGGTATTTTCTGGCCAGCTCAACAGCATTTTCCTTGATAAAAATTTGGCTTCCATTGACTAGAAACTGAGACACCAGATCTGATACCTGAAGGCTGTTGTATAAATCAATGTCAAAATTTTTAAGATATGAAGTCCCAAGAAAAGAATGCCACCCAATGTTTTAACCATCAAAGACAGAATGATACAGAGATTTTGTTTCAGATAGTACATCTTAAGAATTATGATAATATCTTCTAAGGAGAGGGTTGATCAGCCTATTGTTACACTGGAGGAAAATAAATTGCCAATGTCCTGTAGCCAGAGACCACAGGACAACCTATATTGAACAAATTGGGTTTATTGACTCGTGACCAACAAGAGAAAACATATATCATGGGAAGTTGTGGGTCATTCAGTAAAAAGGGTGTTAGAAAGGACTTAAAATATCTGGGTTTGGGGCACCTGGGTGGCTCAGTGGGTTAAAGCCTCTGCCTTCAGCTCAGGTCATGATCCCAGGGTCCTGGGATCGAGCCCCGCATCGGGCTCTCTGCTCAGCAGGGAGCCTGCTTCCTTTCCTCTCTCTCTCTGCCTGCCTCTCTGCCTACTTGTGATCTCTGTCTGCCAAATAAATAAATAAAATATTTTTTAAAACATTTGGGTTTGTGTTAGGTATTTTTTGAGGAGGGTTCAAGGAACCAGCACTTTCCCCTGAATTGGACCATGCCAAGAAGCATAGGCAACTCTATGGGTATCTTAATAGGTCTTATCTAGGAATTGGAGAGAATAAAGTAAGACAAAGCCATGATTAGTAAAAAAGCAGCAAATACTCATACTGGTCACAGTAGGGGCATTTTTGGTCATTTTTGTGTTTGGGACAATACTGTTTGGTCTGAATACAGATATGATTACAAAGGAATTTTGTTTTTGTCTTGATCTATCAGGGTCACAGCGTGGCCTTGTCTGGGGTTGGTATGCTATGAAATTGATTATATTCAGCAGGAGAATGCCAAGGCCTAGCTCTGAGGGCCAGGTCAGCTCCTAGGAAACAACAAGGCCTGTTGGGGCCAGGTCAATGCCAAGCTACCAGCAGCTGCTTTTCTCTCTCTCAAATGGAAGTAAATGTCTTTGGCTTTTCAAATGTGGTTGATAATGCAGACTAGATTTTTGCTTTTCTAGGAAAGGACGAGTGAAGATTGCTAAGCATAGAATGTATAGGTCTATAGGCCTTTATTTACAATTCCAAAATTCAAGTATCTTTTTATTCATTTGGTAGCAAAACTTAACCAGAAATACTGTCATGCTATGTTTAGTCTTCATTCCTCCCACTGAAATGTTTTGCTGTAGGAATCAACTGTGTTTGATTACACATGCTTCTGGTGGGAATGATATACCTTATCAGGACCTAAGGAAGGGGCCTATGTATGACGTTAAAGACAATATCAAATATTTGCCCTCTGAGTATTGAGTTACTTTTTAAATAAGGATGCTTGTACTATTGTCACTGAGCTTAGGGATTGTGTAATTATGACATGTTATCTTAATTTGAAAAACACTGATAATAAAAATTGTGACTGAGCACTTAACTATATGCCAGGAATTATGCTAAGCATTTACATGCAATATCTCCTTAAATTCTCAAACCAACACTTAGGAGGTATAACACATCACTTTCTCTCTTTCAAAGACAAGAAACCAAGACTTTTGTAATTGCACCAAATCCAGCAGCTTGTAAATGAACAAGGAGTCAAACCCAGAGAATCTTACTCCAAAACCTTTGCTTTCCTCCTTACCTTTTTGGAATCCAAAAGGCTCATCCCCTTTGTGAGCTTTCCCCAGCTGGCTCAGGGTCATTTTGGTGGGAAGCACATGAACCATTTCATTTGTTGTATCCTGCCTCATATAGAGCTTCCAGAAAGGCCCACATCAAAGATTTCAGCAAAAGAAGACCATTGTGATAGGGATCAGGCGTCCAGCAGGGAAAATTGGAGGCAGGATTGAGTTGTTGCTGAATGACCTGGTCCCAGATGTAAATGACTTCAGAGCTCAGTATGAAGAATATCACTGAGCTCCCATGGTTTATTTATTTTTCAGATTATTCATTGATCTTGTCCTAGAGTCAAACCTGACTCCTTTTTCCCAGGAAATTCCAGTTGTTAGTGCAAATGAACTTATAGAGGGGGCCATTGCGGAATTAGTCATGGTAGCCAGGAACATTTACTGGGAAGAAAAATATAACAAACCAAAGGGCAAAAATAAACTTTCCTTTGCTTTTTTCTTTTTCTCCTTGTTGTTTCTTTCCCACACCCCTCCCCTTTTCTCTTCTTCTTCCCCCCTCTCTCTCTGGCTTCCTTTCTGTCTTCTCATACTTTTTATTCCGTATATTCCTAGGTAATATATGTTCTCTTCATCAACTTCTTTCATGTCTTATTCCAGCAGGTTGTCATCTTTTCCTCTTATTTTTTTTTCTACGTTTTCCCATTTGTTCTCATTCTTCATTCACCATCCTCCTTTCTGCTTATGTAGTACCTGGTAATTCTGAAGTGACCTATGCATACAGAAGTTTCTGTACTTGTTTATTTGTAGGAAACTATTTTTTAAAATAATTTTTTATTTTTTATCAAGATATAAGTTTCTGTACTTGTTTATTTGTAGGAAACTATTCTTTTATAAATTTTCTATTTTTTTATAAACATATAATGTATTTTTAGCCCCAGGAGTACAGGTCTGTGAATCGCCAGCTTTACACATTTCACAGCACTCACCACAGCATGCGCCCCAATGTCCATAACCCCACCACCTTCTCCCGACCCCACTCCCCCCAGCAACCCTCAGTTTGTTCTGTGAGATTAAGAGTCTCTTATGGTTTGTCTCCCTCCCGATCCCATCTTGTTTCATTTATTCTTTTCCTACCCCACCCCAAATCCCCACGTTGCATCACCACCTCCTCTTATCAGGGAGATCATATGATAGTTGTCTTTCTCCGATTGACTTATTTCACTAAGCATATTTGCTGATTTCATATACCCTCTTGTTCTATCCATGTCATGGCAAATGGCAAGATTTCATTTCTTTTGATGAATGCATAGTATTCCACTGTATGTATGTATGCATGTGTGTGTGTGTGTGTGTGTGTGTATCTCACATCTTCTTTATCCATTCATCTATTGATGGACATCTAGATTCTTTCCATAGTTTGGCTATTGTGGACCTTGCTGCTATAAACATTCGGGTGCACGTGCCCCTTCGGATCACTACGTTTGTATCTTTAGGGTAAATACCCAGTAGTGCAATTGCTGGGTCATAGGGTAGCTCTATTTTCAACTTTTTGAGGAACCTCCATGCTGTTTTCCAGAGTGTTTGCACCAGCTTGCATTCCGACCAACAGTGTAGGAGGGTTCCCCTTTCTCTGCATCCTCGCCAGCATCTGTCATTTCCTGACTTGTTAATTTTAGCCATTCTGACTGGTATGAGCTGGTATCTCATTGTGGCTGGATTTGTATTTCCCTGATGCTGAGTGATGTGGAGCACTTTCTCATGTGTCTGTTGGCCATCTGGATGTCTTCTTTGCAGAAATGTCTGTGCATATCCTCTGCCCATTTCTTGATTGGATTATTTGTTCTTTGGGTGTTGAGTTTGCTAAGCTATTTATAGATTTTGGATACTAGCCCTTTATCTGATATGTAGTTTGCAAATATCTTCTCCCATTCTGTCAGTTGCCTTTTGGTTTTGTGAACTGTTTCCTTTGCTGTACAAAAGCTTTCGATCTTAATGAAATCCCAATAGTTCATTTTTGTCCTTGCTTCTCATGCCTTTGGCGATGTTCCTAGGACAAAGTTGCAGCAGCTGAGGTTGAAGAGGTTGCTGCCTGTGTTCTCCTCAAGGATTTTGATGGATTCCTTTCTCACATTGAGGTCCTTCATCCATTTTGATCTATTTTCATGTGTGGTGTAAGGAAATGGTCCAATTTCATTTTTCTGCATGTGGCTGTCCAATTTTCCCAACACCATTTGTTGAAGAGACTGTCTTTTTTCCATTGGACGTTCCTTCCTGCTTTGTCGAAAATTAGTTGACCATAGAGTTGAGAGTCTATTTCTGGGCTCTCTATTCTGTTCCATTGATCTATGTGTCTGTTTTTGTGCCAGTACTATGCTGTCTTGATGTTGACAGCTTTGTAATAAGGCTTGAAGTCTGGAATTGTGATGCCACCAACTTTGGCTATCTTTTTCAATATTCTTTTGGCTATTTGAAGTCTTTTCTGGTTTCATATAAATTTTAGGATTATTTGTTCCATTTCTTTGAAAAAATGGATAGGATTTTGATAGGGATTGCATTAAATGTTTAGATTGCTTTAGGTAGCATAGACATTTTCACAATATTTGTTCTTCCAACCCAGGAACATGGAGCATTTTTCCATTTCTTTGTGTCTTCCTCAATTTCTTTCATGAGTACTTTATAATTTTCTAAGTATAGATTCTTTGCCTCTTTGGTTAGGTTTATTCCTAAGTATCTTATGGTTTGGGGTGCAATTGTAATTGGGATGGACTCCTTAATTTCTCTTTCTTCTGTCTTGTTGTTGGTGTAAAGAAATGCAATGGATTTCTGTGCATTGATTTTATATCCTGACACTTTACTGAATTCCTGTTCAAGTTCTAGCAGTTTCAGAGTGGAGTCTTTTGAGTTTTCCACATATAGTATCATATCATCTGCAAAGAGTGATAGTTTGCAGTGTGATAGTGGTCTTTGCTAATTTGGATGCCTTAAGTTTCCTTTTGTTGTCTAATTGCTGAGGCTAGGACTTCTAGTACTATGTTGAATAGCAGTGGTGATAATGGACATCCCTGCCATGTTCCTGACCTTAGCGGAAAAGCTTTCAGTTTTTCTCCATTGAGAATGATATTTGTGGTGGGTTTTTCATAGATGGCTTTGATAATATTGAGGTATGTCCCTTCTATCCCTATACTTTGAAGAGTTTTGATCAGGAAGGAATGCTGTACTTTGTCAAATGCTTTTTCAGCATCTATTGAGGGTATCATATGGTTCTTTTTCTTTCTTTTATTAATGTATTGTATGACATTGATTGATTTGTGGATGTTGAACCAACCTTGCAGCCCTGGAATAAATCCCACTTGGTCATGGTGAATAATCCTTTTAATGTACTGTTGAATCCTATTGGCTAGTATTTTGGTGAGAATTTTCACATCTGTCTCATCAAGGATATTGGCCTGTAATTCTCCCTCTCTCTCTTTTTTTTTTTTTAAGATTTTATTTATTCATTTGACAGACAGAGATCACAAGTAAGCAGAGAGGCAGGCAGAGAGAGAGGGAGGAAAGCAGGCTCCCTGCTGAGCAGAGAGCCCGATATGGGGCTCAATCCCAGGACCCTGAGATCATGACGTGAGCGGAAGGCAGAGGCTTAACCCACTGAGCCACCCAGGCACCCTGTAATTCTCTCTTTTGATGGGATCCTTGTCTAGTTTTGGGATCAAGGTGATGCTGGCCTCATAAAATCCCATAAATTTGGAAGTTTTCCTTCCATTTCTATTTTTTGGAACAGTTTCAGGAGAATAGGAATTAATTGTTCTTTAAATGTTTGGTAGAATTCCCCTGGGAAGCCATCGAGCCCTGGGCTTTTGTTTGTTTGGAGATTTTTGATGACTATTTCAATCTCCTTACTGGCTATGGGTCTGTTCAGGTTTTCTATTTCTTCCTGGTTCAGTTGTGGTAGTTTATATGTCTCTAGGTATGCATCCATTTCTTCCAGATTGTCAAATTTGTTGGCATATAGTGGCTCGTAGTATGTTCTTATAATTTTTTGTATTTCTTTGGTATTTCTTTAGTATGTTCTTATAATTGTATTTCTTTGGTATTTCTTTGGTATGTGATCTCTCCTCTTTCATTCATGATTTTATGTATTTGGGTCCTTTCTCTTTTCTTTTTGATAAGTCTGGCCAGGGGTTTATCTATCTTATTAATTCTTTCAAAGAACCAGCTCCTAGTTTTGTTGATTTGTTCTATTTTTTTTCTTTTGTTTGTTTCTATTTCATTGATTTCTGCTCTGATCTTTATTATTTCTCTTCTCCTGCTGGGTTTAGGCTTTCTTTGTAGTTCTTTCTCCAGCTTCTTTAGTGTAGGGTTAGGTTGTGTTATTTGAGACCTTTCTTGTTTCTTGAGAAAGGCTTGTATCACTATGTATTTTCCTCTCAGGATTGCCTTTGCCGTGTCCCACAGATTTTGAACCATTGTGTTTTCATTATCATTTGTTTCCATGAATTTTTTCAATTCTTCTTTAATTTCCGGGTTGACCCATTCATTCTTTAGAAGGATACTGTTTAGTCTCCATGTATTTGGGTTCTTACAAATTTCCTCTTGTGATTGAGTTCTAGCTTCAGAGCATTGTGGTCTGAAAATATGCAGGGAATGAGCCCAATCTTTTGATACCACTTGAGATCTGATTTATGACCCCGGATGTGATCTATTCTGGAGAATGTTCCATGTGCACTAGAGAAGAATGTGTATTCTGTTGCTTTGGGATGAAATGTTCTGAATATATCTGTGATGTCCATCTGGTCCGGTGTGTCATTTAAGGCCTTTATTTCATTGTTGATCTTTTGCTTAGATCAACTTTTAACAGTCCCCTACTGTTATTGTATCATTATTGATGTGCTCTTTGATTTTGTTATTAACTGGTTTATATAGTTGGCTGTTCCCATGTTAGGGGTATAGATATTTAAAATTGTTAGGTCTTCTTGTTGGACAGACCCTTTGAGTATGATATAGTGTCCTTCTTCATCTCTTATTATAATCTTTAACTTAAAATCTAATTGATGGGATGTAAGGATTGCCACCCCAGCTTTCTTCTGGTTCCATTAGCATGGTAAATTGTTTACCACCCCCTCACTTTAAATCTGGAGGTGTCTTTGGCTCTAAAATGAGTTTCTTATAGGCAGCATATTGATGGGTTTTGTTTTTTTACCCATTCTTTTACCCTGTGTCTTGACTGGGACATGTAGCCCATTTACATTCAGGGTAACTATTGAGAGATACAAATTTAGTGCCATTGTACTTCCTGTACAGTGACTGTTACTGTATATTGTCTCTGTTCCTTCCTGATCTACTACTTTTAGGCTCTCTTTTTGCTTAGAGGACCCCTTTCAATATTTCCTGTAGAGCTGGTTTGGTGTTTGCAAATTCTTTCAGGTTTTTGTTTGTCCTGGAAGCTTTATATCTCTCCTTCTAATTTCAGTGATAGCCTAGCTGGATATAGTGTTCTTGGCTGCATGTTTGTCTCGTTTAGTGCTTTGAATATATCTTGCCCATTCTTTCTGGCCTGCCAGGTCTCTGTGGATAAGTCTGCTGCCAATCTAGTATTTTTACCATTGTATGTTATAGACTTCTTTTCTCGGGCTGCTTTCAAGATTTTCTCTTTGTCACTAAGACTTGTAAATTTTACTATTAGGTGACAGTGTGTGGACTTATTCTTATTGATTTTGAGGGGGGGTTCTCTGCACCTCCTGGATTTTGATGCTTGTTCCCTTTGCCATATTAGGAAAATTCTCTACAATAATTCTCTCCAATATACCTTCTGCTCCCCTCTCTCTTTCTTCTTCTTCTGGAATCCCAATTATTCTAATGCTGTTTCGTCTTATGGTGTCACTTATCTCTCAAATTCTCCCCTTGTGGTCCAGTAATTGTTTGTCTCTCTTTTGCTCAGCTTCTTTATTCTCTGTCATTTAGTCTTCTATATCACTAATTCTTTCTTCTGCCTCATTTATCCTAGCAGTAAGAGCCTCCATTTTTTATTGCACCTCATTAATAGCTTTTTTGATTTCAACTTGGTTAGATTTTAGTTCTTTTATTTCTCCAGAAAGGGCTTTGTTCTCTCTGGAGAGGGTTTCTCTAGTATCTTCCATGCCTTTTTTGAGCCCAGCTAGAACCTTGAGAATCGTCATTCTGAACTCTAGATCTGACATAATACCAATGTCCATATTGATTAGGTCCCTAGCCTTTGGTATTGCCTCTGTTCCTTTTTTTTTTTTTTTTTTTTTTTTTTTTTTTTTTTTGTGGTGAGTTTTTCTGCCTTGTCATTTTGTCCAGGTAAGAATATATGAAGGAGCAAATAAAATACTAAAAGGGTGGCAAAGACCCCAGGAAAATGTGCTTTAACCAAATCAGAAGAGACCCTAAGTTGTTGGGGGGAGAAAGGGGTTAAAAAGAAGTTCAGGATAAAAAATTAGAAAAAGAAAACAAAACAACAACAAAAAAGAATATATATATATATATATATATATATATATATATATATATATATATATATTAGACTGGTGGCTATAACAGGGTCACCCACTTAATTTTGGGAGTATTTTGGTCTCTTAGAAGACCAAAATTTAAAGAATGAAAAACATATATATGGGTAAACACAATGAATGGATGGAATATGCCTATAAAGATGAAAAAAAATTTAAATTTCTAAAAAAGGAGTTGATAAAGTAAGTTGTTTGGGAAAATAAAGAAAAAGAAAGTGGAGAGAATTTGCTCGGGCTGCAGACTAGAACAGCCCGGAGCTAGATTTAGGGTATATTTTGATCTATTAGAAGAAGTTGTACCCCCACATTTTTTAGAAGAAAAAACCCTATGTGTATACAAAAAAATAAAGTTAGATACAATGAAGGATAAAATATGACTATAATAATGAAGGTGCAAAAAAAGATTATTTTTTTTATGAAAGGTATTGTTAAGATAAACTAGTTAAAAAACGTTAAAAGAGGAAAGGGTAAAAGTTAAAAAAATTAGCAGATGGAAAAAATACAATTAAAAAAATTAATTAACTGCAAGGCTAAAGAATCATGGGGAGAAAGCCATTAATTCCATGCTTTGCTTTCTCCTCCTCTGGAATTCCACTGTTCTCCTTGGTAAGTGAACTTGGTCTTGGCTGGATTTCTTGTTGATTTTCTGGGAGAGGGACCTGTTGTAGTGATTCTCAAGTGTCTTTGCCCAAGGTGGAATTGCACCACCCTTACCTGGGGCTGGGCTAAGTAATCCGTTTGGGTTCCACTTTCAGGAGCTTTTGTTCCCTGAACGCCTTCTGTAGAGTTCCCGAGGATGGGAATGAAAATGGGGCCTCCCAATCTCTGGCCTGGAGGAGCCAAGAGCTCAAGGTCCCACTCCTCAGTGTGCCCTCAGAGAAAAGTGCTCAATCACTCCCATGTCCCTGGCCTCCAGCCACGCTCCAAGCTCACCCAGCCTGTGACCAACATCTCTGTCTCTGGCACACAGCTCCACCTGGAGTCTCCAAACCCCTTAGATCCCTGAGCTCTTCCAGGAGGGTCTCCCCAGGTCTTGTGGGGACCCCACTCACAGAGCAGTGGCCTGTGCCATGGGTTACGGTTCAAGGTAACCCTGAGTGGAGAGCTCAGCTCTGTCTCTGTAGCCAGCTTCCCCACTCTAATACTCTGCAACACTCAGATACCCCTGATCCTTCTGTGACCCTACAGGAACTGGGGCCACACAGACCCCACATGGGCTTCACCCCAGTGTAGCCTCTGGAGTGATGTCCCTCAGTGGAACAGACTTTTAAAAGTCCTGATTTTGTGCTCTGTTGTTCCGCTGCTTGCCAGGAGCTGGCCCCTCCTCCCGTGGTCTATCTTCCCATTGTTTTGCATTCACTTCTTCGCTGGTCCTACCTTTCAGAAAGTGGTCGATTTTCTATTTCTAGAATTGTTGCTCTTCTTCTCTTCGATCTCCTGTTGGATTTGTAGGTGTTCAGAATGATTTTATAAACTATCTAGCTGATCTGCTACCCGATGTCATCTCAGCTTGTTACTTCTCTGCCATCTTGACTCCTCCCCCTCTGTAGGAAACTATTTGACAATTAGATAATAACTGTTTGCTGTTCTTTGACCTTTATAGCCACAAATGCCTCTATTTTACTCATATCAGAATTGCCTTATTAATATGTCATGCATTTCAAAGGAAGTGATTATTATTTTATTTTTCTTTGACCTTTGTGTAACAAACCGTTTACTAAAGGCCCTTTGCCTACTACATGGAGGGCGACAGAATGGGATACAAATATTCCCTGGTTATTCATGGGCTAGACTTAAGGCATTCAGTCAAAGGAAGAGCAGGCATAGTGCAAAATCCAGAGGGAGGAGGAATGAACTACCTTAAGGTGGCAGACCAACAGCTTCTGAATGCAAAGCAATAGTCTTTAGACTATGAATAGATACCCATAGTCTGACAGTACCCATAGTATGTCAAATGGCTCCTCAGAAAGCTGAGAGGAAAATAAGGGTGGTCTAGAGAAGAGGAAAGAGGGGAAAACAAAACAACCCAGAAAGAAGGAAGCAATGACAGAAGAAGTGCAAGACACAATGGAGAGCAGCCCAGGTGTCACAGTAAGGACAGTAATGGCCACCAAGACCAGGACAGCACTGGTGGCCAATAGTGTCTGGTCTTTGAGGAAAAGAGGAAGAAACAATGACTCAGGAGGAGGAGATAGCACACCTCTGCCTTTTGGACATGGAAGGAGCCATTTGGATTTCAGTGGCTTCAGATAATACTACTATCTGATGTCAAGAAACGCAGTCAGTAGATTCTGATGCTGAATGGTTCTGGAGTTCATCCTAAGTAGATAGAGTCAATGGACATAGTTGACATCCTTTTTAACTACTTTATTATGTTTTGATTCAACCTGAGAATTGCAGTATTATTAGGAGTATAAAATATTTTGAGAACAAATATTAGGAGAGTTTTGGGCAAAACTGTGGGCTGGTATCATATATGCAAGAATTTTATTCTTATGAGAATGTGTGAAATGCCAAGTAAGGCCTCTGGGCAGTGGCCTTGTGGAGTGACTCACCAACACCACTGCCCACCACCCTCCACTGCAGGCAACCACACACCAAGTACCATATCTACAGATCAGAAAGAGATATTATTTCTTCATAATCTATTAGCCACCTTATTACTGGTAAAATAGATGAAATTGGATAATCTGGTATAAAAGAGCTTACAATACTTCAGTGATATAGTGTTTGGACAACTATTGCCTAAAGGACCCTGACAGAAACATGTTGAAGGTTTTGGGAGATTTTAAAATCATTTGAGAGATGATAGCTTTGTCCTATGATAGCATAATTTATTTTTTGTATCAACTTTGCATATAATCCTTGAATAATAAATAACCCAATATCCTTTGCTTTTTAAGAAAAATGCAAGTGACCCACCACTAAGGACATTTTTTAAAAAGCAAATTTTATTAACACATTTTTTCTGTACCTACCATTATGTGCTTGTTCTGTAGCAGGCATGGTACGAAGCAATTCTCATACATTACCTCTAATCTTTAAAATGGCTCTTCAGGAGAGTTATAGATATGGTTATCTCTGTTATAGAGATGAAGAGACAGGAACTCAGGGAGGTTAAGCAGCTTGCCAGAGGTTGCACAGCTAGTAAGGGGCAGAGTCATGATTCCAACGCAGATGTCCCTGGCTCCAAACTTTTTTCCTCTGGGTTATCTCTGTCTGCTTGAGACAACTAGATCAGAGTAACCCCTGGAACTATCAAGGGAAAGCCTGGTTATGTGCAGTAAATTTTTTTTTTTTTGAGGAGGTGCAGATAGATGGTTTTTGTAAAATTTCTGTTGTAAAAAGGTGAAAATTTAGTCTTAAAGTATATTAAAGTTAGTTTGCACCTCACTTGGCTAGAATATGCTATCAACATCTCTAGATTGTACTAATAACTAACGTATTAAAGCATAATTTTGTAAATTCAATTGAAGGCTTGACTTTAGATCTAAGGTTGTTTAGATAAATTTTATTAGTTGTATTTTGTTTAATTTGGTCAAAAGTTGTGTTTCTTTCAAAATTTCATATATCTTCAAGTATAGATTTATATATTTAAGAATCTTTATAACATATTATCTGTTAAACTTCAGTCTTATTGATTATTAAAAGGTGTTTCTAGAAGTATTTTCATGGCATTTTGAGTTCAAGTTAAGTTATGGAGTTTCACTCTATGCATATATAATGAAAATAATTGTGCTTTATATAGAACACTATAATTTACTTTTTTATCTTTATGTTTCAAAATTCAGGTCCCAAGTCATTTGCAAAGGCTTTTTCCAATGGTTATCTAATTGGAGAAATTCTGCACAAGTTTGAACTTCAGGGTGATTTTTCAGAATTTTCAGAAAGCAGGTTAGTGAGATAAATTCTTTCTTAAAAAGGGTCAATTCCTTTGGCATTTGAATGGTTTTAGCTTCCAAAGTTAAGGGATAGTGAGCTACAATTTTGTTAATTATTTCTTCTTTCTTTTAAGGGAAATGAAGCAACTTATAGTATCCTGGCAAAAACAAAACAAAACAACAAAAAAAAACCATAACAAGACAAAACCCTGTAATATTTTTTGTTTGTAGCAACTATGCTGAGATCTAATTCATAGATGGTCATTTACCAGTTTAAGGCATATAATTCAGTGGTTTTAAGCATATTTACATATTTAGTGTATTCACAACCATGACCACTAACCACCTGGCCCCTGGTACCCACTTATCTATTTTCTGTCCCTATGGATTTGCCTATTTTACGCATTTCATATTAGTGGGATCATATAATATGTGTATTTTGTGATTGGCTCCTTCCACTTAGGACACTGTTTTCAAGGTTTATCCATGTTATAGTTTGTATCATTACTTCTTAATTCCTACTTATTTGATAAATGATTTCAATTGGATATATCACATTTCACTTATTAATTCATTAATTGGTGGATACGAGTCATCAGTTATTCTGAACAGTGCTACTATGACCATTGTGTTTTCATATGGAAATGTTCTCATTCCTCTTGGGTGTGAAATTCACCTAGGAGTGAAGTTGTTCGGTTACATTATGTATGTTTACAATTTTGAGCAACACCTGAATTGCTTTGCAAAATGCCCGTTATCATTTACAGTTACGCTAGTAACATATGAAGGTTTCGGTTTTTCCACATGATCATCAATGCTTGTTAGGGTCTTTTTGATTATTGTTGTCTAGTCAGTATTAAGCAGTATCTCTTTGTGATTTTGATTTGCATTTCCCTAATGAGTAATGATGGTGAGCCTCTTTTCATGTGCTTATCAGTCATTTGTTTTGCTTCACTGGTGAAATGTTATACAATCCTTGCCTATTTTCTTTTAAATTTTACTTTTTTTTAAGATTTTATTTATTTATCTGAGAGAGAGAGAATGAGATAGAGTGAGAGCACAAGTAGGCAGAGAGAGAGTGAGTGGGAAAAGCAGGCTCTCTGCTAAGTAGGGAGCTGGATGTGGGACTTGATCCCAGGACCCAGGGATCATGACCTGAGCTGAATGAAGGCAGTTGCTTAACCAATTGAGCCACCCAGGCGCCCTTAAATTTTACTTTTTAAAGCAGTTTCAGATTGATAGAAAAATTGAGAAGAAGGGACAGAGATTACCTATTAACTCCCTCCTCTGACACATACATAGCCTCCTTAGTACCCACTCCCCAACCAGAGGGTGCATTTATTACTGCTGATGAACCTATAATGATACGTGTTCACTCAAAGTAAATAGTTTACATTTGGGTTCATTCTTAGAGTTGTACATTCTATGGGTTTGGACAAATGTAGAATGACTTGTATCTACCATTGTAGTATCTATACATAGTATTTGCACTGCCCAAATCCTCTATGCTCTATCAGTCATCCTCCCTTACCCCAACCCTGGCAACTACTGATTTTTTTTTTTTTTTTTGTTATCTTTATAGTTTTGCCTCTTGCAGAATGTCATATAGCTGGAACTTATGGCTTCTTTCACTTAGAAATATGCATTTAAGTTTCCTCCATATCTTCTCATGGCTTGGTAGCTCATTTCTTTTTAGCACTGAATAGTTTTTCATTGTCTGGATGGACCACAGTTGATTTATCCATTCACCTGCTGAAGGACATCTTGGTTGTTTCCAAGTTTTAGTAATCATAAATAAAACTGCTGTAAACATCCATGTGCGGGTTTTATGTGGACATAAAATTTCATCTCCTTTGGGTAAATAAACAGGGTCACAATTATTGGATCAGATGGTAAAAGTATGTTTAGTTTTGGAGGAAACCAATGAACTGTTTCCCAAAGTGGCTGTACCCTTTAACATTCCTCCCAGCAATGAATGAATGAGAGTGCTTGTGACTTCACATCCTCATCAGCATTTTAGCGTTGTTAGTGTTTTGGATTCTGGCCACTCTCATAGGAGTATAGTGATAGCTCACTGTTGTTTTAAATTACAGTTCTTGAAAGTTGTGGAGTATGTTTCTATGTGTGTATTCTCTGAGGTTCAAGCATTGTCCCAGCCGCACACAATTATGTTTCTCATTGAAAAAATGAATGATGTCAGAAAGTATACCTGTTTAGAAGACTTAAAAGCACCATTCTGACCAGATGATGTCTGTAGTATTTCAGATAGACTAAACTGATGTCAGCAGGGTCATAAAGGCCCTTTGTGTTAAATGGAAAAAGGGACCTCATCTGGCTGGACACAACTGTGAAGACACAGGTCTCAGTGAACAGAGAGGCCTTTGTGCTAAGGAAAGGAACCCCTTTTTGTATGAAATAGCCTCGCATCAGGGACAAGACATGACAGGCTAAGCAGAAGGTAGATTCACACCCTTGCTCTACCTTTGGACAGGGGTGTGCCCTGAATAGCATCATGTATAACAGCCCTGCTTTTCACCCACTGCAAAGAGCTAACTTTATGCCACTGAGAGTCACTGCATTCCTTAATGTGAGAAGAGGGACCTACTTGTTCTGACAACCAAGTTCCATCCATCCTGAATTCTCGGAACAAGATACTATTTTTCCCAGGGCACAGGGTCTTTTAAAGAAGGATCAGTATATTCATGGATATGACTTTTGTAGAAGTGTACTTTGTGTGGAAAAGGATCCTTCTTTGTCAAACCTATTTCTTTAGGCAGATAGGTAACACTGGGCTCATGATTTGGGGATTTTGTCAAAAAAAATTTTTTTTAGTCTAAAATATAAGTGTTGCTTATAACTGAATCTATTTGCCTTAGAGATTAATAGGATAAAATAATAAAAAGTAAAGGAGCATGGATATTCCTGGGGGAACAGCTTCTACTAACCTTGTAAGTTGTGTTCCCTCATCAGGTGACAAGGAGGAGAGAAGATAGGTAATCTCTGGGCAAATAAGAACTATGGGTATCAGATACTTAAGATAATTTTAAAAATCCTAAGAATGGGAGCACCTACATGACTCAGTCAGTTAAGCGTCTGACTCATGATTTTAGCTCAGCTTTTGGTCTTATGGTTATGGGATACAGCCCTACATTCTCCATTCTTACTGGGTGCTGGGCTCAGTTCTGATAACTTCTGGAAATGGATACTGTTTGCTTTTGGATTTTCCCCCCACGAATTTTGATGCCCCTCATCTCTGTAGCCCTAGGTTATGACCCAGGACAAAGCTCTGACGAGTGCCTCTCTGGCCATCTGTCCAAATATGTGTGGTGCACAAGACATGGGACTTTGAGGATAGGAGGGCGTGGAAGAGTCACTGTGATGGCAGAGTGAGACTGGGTGGGTCCAGGGAAGGCAAGCACAAGTCATGGATCTCACTGGCCTTTTAGAGTCGTACTTTTCAAACATGGTCTGCTTCACCTGCCTCGTTTTAGGCAGGTGTGTGTTACATCACACTTTAAGGTTACTTGTGCAGGAACAAACTTCAAACCTGGACACAAGAAGACCTAAAAAATGTTTACTCTTGTTGTGAGATTTCCTGTAGCATTCATTATTTCTTCTCATGACCTCTGTGACCTGCTTCTTTTTTATTAATTTAAAATATTGTATTCAAAGCTTATTGATATAGTTTGATATGCCAGGTACACATTACCAAATATTTCTGTTAAAACAATAATAGTAAACAGAGGAAATAAGACAGTAAATGACCCCATATACCTGGAAGAGGAATTTAAGTTGTTGCATCTCTGTTTTTGTTGACATTGGCCTTCCCATGATATTGACTCCTCATTCCTATTTAGAAATCATTCATAGAGTCCCTCAGGCTCACCTCCTTTTGCACCATGGGTTTTTTAATTTGCAGTGAATGGGCACTTTTAGGCTACATTTTAGAAGGCTCACAAACATCTGAAAAGGCATACACATTTCATGTCTGTGCCCGAGTATGTGTTTTCTTTCCTGTGGAACAGGTGCCATGGCTCTCATCAAATTTTCAGTGGTATCTGTGACATAAAACAAAAAACAAAAACAGTAACCTCTGGAGAAACAGGATACTATCAACAGTATATAAATTTTAAGTGTGAATCAATCACTATAAACTTCTAAAAACTTAACTGAGGTACATGAAGATCATTGTATCATCCCCAAATAATTTTATAGTCCAAAATGAAGTTACTGAATGAATAACCCTGTTATCAGGGTGCCCAATATGTGCCCAACCCCTCTTTTCTAAGGTATCGTTTTGTTTTTGCTTTTATTTTTTTGGAGGGGGAAGGGTAGGACTTTCATTTATATATGAGTATATTCAGTATATTTTTTTTCCATGAAAGAATGTGACTGAATGTTAGGAAGTTAAAGTAAGGAGGACATAGGCCAGTGGTTAAAATTGGTATTTGTTTCTAGTTGGAACATGGAAAGGCACAGGAATTGAAAATGCCCCCAACATTATCCTTCTGTCACTGGATTCATAGGCTTATTAACAGCCCTAGATTATTTGAGACCTGTATTCTAACACGGACCTCAATTTACCGCTTCTTGTTTACTTGTTTACTCATCTGTTTTTCCTGCTGTGAACCCCGCAAGGGTAGGGGCTGCACCCTATTCATCTTTGTAAGTTTAATAAACATATTAAAAGTTCATAGGTGACTCAGCATTAACTTAAAATTAGAAAGTCTTTACTGATAAAAGTAGTAATATAACATTTAAGTGAAGATGATATAATTAGTGTGATTGCATAGCTAATATCATTTAATGAAATATTTCTGATGGTGCCTGGGACGATCACTGTTAAAGTCATCAGTGCAACATTTAGGGCTATTTTCAGACTCCTGTAATAATGTCATTTAACAATATGGAAATTTAAATTATAGTTTTTCCTTCTGAGTAAAATATTTTTCAAAACCATAGTTGTTTTTCCGTGTAGAAGAAAGCACTTAGTTTTCTGTTTTTGTTTTGACCTCTTGTAAAAATCCTAGCATGCATTTAAGCAGAAAAATGTACAAAATCAGCTTTAGATATACCATTCCAGAGAAATGAATGGGAGGAGTTCAGGGCAAATAGAATATCTCAATGTAGTTACATGATTGAGTGGTTTTAGAGAGGAGTGGTATAGGAAAAGAATATGCAATAATTCATAATATTAGATCATGGCAATGCCTCTGATATTTGTTGTCTCTAATTCAGTGCCAGTGTCTAATTTGGAAACTGTTTTAATGCCTAGAGTTTCAAATGCCAAACTCAATAATTTTTCTCGCTTGGAGCCAACGCTTCACCTTCTGGGTGTGCAGTTTGATCAGAACGTGGCCCACAACATCATCACGGAAAAGCCTGGGGCGGCAACCAAACTTTTGTATCAGTTGTACATTGTTCTTCAGAAAAAGAAGAAAAGTGGACTGACTGGAGTGGAAATACAATCCATACAACCCCCAGCAAACATCAGACAGCAAAGTATGAAAAGTGAGGCTTTTCGAGACGTAAGTACACAGAGAAACATAAACGTATCACAATGTAAGACTTGGGAAAGTAAAATGACAGTGACATTGGCTGCTCAAAGAAGCACCATTGGGTAGCTATGTCCCTTATGTATGTTCTTGGTCATACTTGGATTTTGTTTTATATTAATGTTTTCAATTCATTTATCATTTTTGATGTCTCCCTCCTTCCTATCTACATTACCAACAGTTTATCAAATTCTGTATGTTTCTAATTTGCAGTGTTTTTATGCCTTGCTCCTCTCTTTCCATTTCTGGCCCTGTCATGTCTGCTCAGATCCCTGCGTGAACACTGCAGCAACGTATCTAACACGTCTCCCGGTCTTCTAGCTTTCCACCAGAGGTCAATCAAAGGCTAGGTGAATCTTTCCTAAATTCCAGTTGCACTCGGCCCTTTTGCTCAGAAGCCTGCCATTTTACTGGACTGACATTCAAAATCTTTCACTCAATGGTCTCAATCTGTCTTTCTCTGTTTCTTCAGAGTCCTCAGCTTAAAGTCTTTTTTTTCTTTCTTTTTTTTTTTAAGAGGATTTTATTTATTTATTTATTTATTGTCAGAGAGAGAGAGAGAGAAAGAGAGAGCACACAAGCAGAGGTAGAAGTAGGCTCCCTGCTGAGCAAGGAGCCCGATCTGGGACTCTATCTCAGGACCCTGAGATCATGACCTGAGCTAAAGGCAAACGCTTAACCAACTGAGACACCCAGGCATCTTGAGTCTTAGTTTTTTCTTCACTGATCCCCAACCTGTCCTTGAATAGCTCTTATACATTTCTGCTTTTCTCTCCCTTTCACCTAAGCTCACACTTTTCATCTCGCTCCTTCCCACAAACTCTTCTCCATCCACTGCTGTGCAGCCTTCCCAACACAAATGGATTTTTCCTGTGGAACTCCTAGGGCATGGGTAGTTTCCACTCTCTAGTGATAGCCTCCTGCTGCTCATACTGTTGCCAGCTTTCATGATTAATATGTCATACGGCCTCACAAGATTTTTAGTCCCTCAAATTCAAGGAATATGCCTGATAGAATGCTTTCAACATTGCAAATATTCATTGTGTTTTGATTAGTTGATACAACTTTTTAGTTGACAATTCTCTCCAGTTCCTGTTGCTGTTTCCTTATGGCAAAAGAAGTACATTAACTTTTCCAGGCCTCTAGGATAATGGGGAGTGTTGCACTGACCCAATGCATTAAATAGAAATGGAAATAATTAAATGTTTAAATTGAACTTCTGAAGACACAGTGACATAATTAGATGTGAGGGCCATCTCCACTTTTGTATTTGTCTATTCTTAGCAGACAATCTTACGAACCTGATGGCAGAAGGAGCTCAGCACCCAAGAGAGCTGCAAATTAGAATAAGGTTACAACCAAAGAACTTGGTCTTGCCTTCTGCCCCCTTCACTTGCAAAGCTGAGTAACTTTGGGCCAATCCTTGGAATACTCTTAACCTCCATTTTCCCAGCAGCTAATAATCAATAAGATTGATTATCTCTACCTGCCTCAGAGTTAGGCTTTTTTTTTTTAAATATGTATATAATTTTAAGGAACCAATTCACAAGAAAATTCTTTGTGAAGTGTAAAACAGTCAACAGGAACAAGAGTTGTAAGAGTTGTGTAATTGAAGCCAACAATAAACCATTGTGTTTAATGTTGGCCATGGTGACCTCCCAGAGTCAACCATTCATTCATTGAACAATATTAATTGGGCTCCTATTTTATGTCAGGCAATTCCACTACAATCAACACAAGAAAAGTCCCCACCTGTTTAGAGCTTCCATTCTTAGGAGAGAAAAATATTTCAGTGGAGTAGTGTGGAATGTTCAGAGTTGAAGAATAAATTGAGATGAGGCAGATGGGAGCAGAGACGGAATAGAAGCGTAGAGCATAGAGGGAATGTGGAGGTGAAAGAGACGAGAAGAGAACAGTGGCTGCAGGAGAGAAGCACACGAGCAGGGTGCCGTTCTTTGTTTCCTCTATGGGTATAGAAAGTGGGACAGCTGGCCAGTTGAGAAAAAGAACCAGGGGCAGGAGATGACTGGTGTGGGAGCCAAGTCCTCTGGGAAAGAAAGGAGGATGCAGCCGATGGTCCAGGTGGAGGAGGAGGTATCTTAAGAAAGAACTAGACATGCCTTTTCTTCTGAAAGCAGGTAGAAGAAAATGCAGGTGTCTTACATAATTATAGTAATGACTAAAATTTATTGATTGTGCAGAGCAAGATGCAAAGAAAGCCTGGTTCCAGGATATATATATATATATATATATATATATATATATATTTTCCTTTGATCTTCACAATAGCCTTATAAGATACCCATATTTATTATTCCCATTTTACAGATGATGAAACTAAGGAGCAGAGGAGTTAAGTAACTTGCTCAACTTAATGCAGCAAATAGGTGATAATGTTGCAACAAACCTAGGCAGAGTGACTCTAGAGCCACACACTTAACCGTGGTCTATGTTATATCTCAGAGGGTATTTCCTGGGTAAGGGAGGGATAATAAGGATATAAGATAAGATGTAGACATATGTTGAAGTAGAGAAGTAGGATGTTCAGGGACTTTACACTTTTGTTGCCTCTGTGGAGACAGAGGCCAGGCCATTTTTAATAATGAAAAAAGCAGGAAGGTGAGTAAGGGCTTAAAGTCACCTGAAAGGTGCTTAAGAGATCTTCTGAGTAAGTGCCCATATCTGCTTAGGTGGCTTTAGAAGACAAGGACCAAAAATGGTTTGAGCAACAGTTCCATTTGAAAAAAAAAAAAACTTTAATAAGTCTTCAGCTTTTAAGGAGATTACTTTTGGTTATGAAAGTTTTACTTAATTCCATTAGCCCTATTACTCTGTTCCCCATTTTATAATCATCTTTGAGGTTCATTTTCTTACACTCTTAGACTCTCATTTCCAATGGCCTGGAAGTTTTAATGTTTCTTCACTTTTTACAAGGAAGTAGCTTAAGTTATGGAAAGAATCTGGGTCTTATATTATCTCTTATATGTTGAATTGGTTTTGTGAAATTATTTTTATGAAAATGTACTTCTCTAAGAATTCCAATGCCATTCATTAAAAATTAAACTCAGAAAAAAATAAAAATTAAACTCAGAGCAAAAAATATACGAATATATTTGAAACTATTTTATAAGAAAGAATTCAAACATGTGTTTATTGTTTTCATGTAAATTAAAGATCTGAATGACTAGTATGGGGCTTGCATTTATTTTAACCATCAACAAGAGTAATTCACTGAGATTTTATTTTGAAGACAAATTTTGCATGTGCTTTTAATGACAATATACTTTTTATTTTCTAATAATGAAATCCTTTGAACTGCTTTCTCCATTTAGAGACTTAGAAACCTGATACCACGTCAAACTGATTTCAATCTGATGCGGGTTACACACAGGTTTCAAGAAAAATATAAACACATGAAAGAAGATCTTGTCCACATGCATTTTGAGAAACTCCAAAAATTTCAAAAGCTCAAGGAAGAACAAAGATCCTTTAATATTGAAAAGGTTTTATAGTATGATTTTTTCAGAAATTGATTAGAGCATAGAGAATACTGTTTGGGATTTATGCCTATAGTACACATTGCATAAGCATTAATGTAGCATAAGTCGCGTGTTCCTTTGACTCCTGCTCCACCCTGCTCTCACCTTTCTCTCCCTTACTCTTCCCTTTGTTCCATTCCCACTCCTGCCCTCACCTCTCCTTGTGACCAGGAATGAGAACTGCCATTCTCTGGAGTGGCAGGACAACTTGATTTCTTTTTAGGTTGTCTGATAGAAATTAATGCTTCACATGGGTGAGCGGTGGGGGTTTGCAACTAACCACTCCAGTGAAGGCTTATGATGGCTGCCCCCACTAAGGGATGTAGAGCGACATTCCCTCTCTGAGTTCCCTCTTCTGCAATCTCTTGATTTTTCTGTCCTGCCTCATTTCTCTCGTCCTGGTAGTTTGAGGTGATACCCTGCTTGCTTTCTTTTCCAAACCCCTTAAACATCTCTTGCCTTCTTTCTGGCCCTTCTTGCTTTAACTAACTCCCCACTGCTTCTCAAATTCCTCTGAAAACCTTTAATGATCTCCTATGCCTTTAAGTACATGAGAACATGATGGTGTAAGGAATCGTTAAAGATTTTCAAGAGAATTTCAGGTGACTACATATATGGAATGTGTAAACTACAGGCAAAAGAATTATAGTTCTTCTCCTTGCACTACAAATCACTTTTCAAATTCATATATTTAAAATGGTAAGAAATGGACACCTCCTGAATATAGTCAGCCCCCTGTGCAGAGGGGAGGGAAAGATGAGAGACAAATTCTGGAGGATCTTATGGTCTCATTACTTGCCAGAGAGTCGATAAAGCGCTGGGCTTCCCCTCTTGCATTGCATGGTAAGGCGACAAGGCACTCCTAAAGCAGTGTCTAAAAAAGACCAAGCGCTGGGACTCTTAATTTTTAAGGAACCAGCCCGTCTAACTTTGATGTGCTAAGTGTAATGCAGAAAGAGTCCAAGGAAAGTTGGGAAAAAGGAAATATGAAACCATTAAATATTAAATTATGTTAAAAATGATAGGAAGCAGGGGCACCTGGGTGGCTTAGTCAAACATCTGACTCTTGATTTCAGCTCAGGTCATGATCTCAGGGTCATGAGATCAAGCCCCACGGTGGGTTCCATGCTGGGCCTGCGGTCTACTTAACATTCTCTCCCTCTCCCTCTGTTCCTCTTCTCTTCTGCCCGGCCCCAGCTTGTGTTCTCTCTCTCACATATAACAGAAAAAAAAAAAAAATCGCAGGAAGCAAATAGGGAGAGCCTATGTCATCCTGGTTTTCTTGAGAAGGAAAGATCAATATATTACAACAATATAAAAAGTTATATTTTGGAAAGTAAAATGAAGAAAAATTTTAAGTTATTTATAATTTTTGACTTTTTAGTGGTTAAAGTGTCTTTGGATGGAAAAAATGATCTTATTAGCTCTAATATAATACTTAGTAGTAAAATCATGATTAGTTTTACATGTTACTTCATAAATAATCTAACCTTCAAAATATTTTGTCTGGTTTTCATGATTTCTTTTTTTGCTTTCATTTATGCTTGTGTTCTACTTAAAATAAATACTCCCAGGTAGAGAAGAGATGATCTAATAATGGTATCACATAATTCAGTATTTAATTCAGTATTTGAAGTAGCCTCTGATTTCATTGTTTAGCTGTGACTGAGTTTGGGGGAAGTTTGTCATATCTCCTGGATTCCCCAGAAGTCCTCCTAAAGACCATCTCCCAGATGGAATTTTCTCTTCAAGTCATCTTTAGAGACAGAATTTTCTCTTTGCATTATTGGGTAGGTCAGAAGGTAGAATTGGGAAAGAATGATATTCTTCTTTGTATCTGAGGCGCCTTTATTTCTTACAGTGTCATTACCTAGAATGAAGATGCACACATCTGATAGGCATAATTTGAGGATTCCAAAATCGTGTGTGTTTGTTTTTTTAAAGATTTATTTATTTATTTATTTATTTGACACAGAGAGAGAGAGAGAAAGAGCACACAAGCAGGGGAGCGGCTGGCAGGCAGATAGGGAGAAGCAGGCTCCCCACTGAGCAGAGTGCCCCATGTGGGGCTCGATCCCAAGATCCTGGGATCATGACCAGAGCTGAAGACAGATGCTTAACAGACTGAGCCACCTAGGTGTCCCCCCCCAACAATTGTGTTTTAATATCATACTTTTTGAAATGAGTCATATTGATACCTGCTTTCTAACATTACATGTTTGTGACACCCACTCCATTGGTAAATTGCTGAGTTCTGAGAAATGTATATATGTGTACCTGTGAGTGTGTAACATAGCCTGTTTTTCTGATGAGTGGAATAACTAAACATCTGTGGGATATTCAGCAATGCTTGAATAGAAGACGACAAAATGAAATAATGGCCAAAATCCAAGCAGCTATCATACAGATTCCTAAACCTGCATCAAATCGTACTTTGAGAGCACTTGAGGCCCAAAAAATGATGAAAAAGAAAAAAGAGGCAGAGGTAAGTGATAATCCTTTAATTTGGTGTTGTGTTAATCTTAATGAAAGAAAGATCTTTCTCTAAAACACAGAGATTGCCCCCCAACTTCTTAGTTCCTTTTCAAATTATTGGTGGCATTTTTCCTTCTCATTCAAAACCCCTTCACTGTGTGCATATCTAATCCATATTATACTGTTATTTGTTCAGAATGAGAGAATGTAGCTGTAGGTCAGGGATAGGAAACTCATGTTAAATGACCGTACCAATCTGGACTCCTGTGTTGAGGATTCTGTGGTCACTACAAAAATATTCTAGAATGGTGCTGCTGTGATGGGTCACAATCACCATGGGTACAGAGCTGTCAGTCAAGGTACACACACTGTACATATGCCATTCCTACTGTATGCTTTAATCAGTCCCTTCTCACCATGCTGCACTGTTTTTCTGAGTACCAGGAATGTTAAGTTGTTTGCTTGCTATCAGTATGTGTAAATTTAAGATACCTATGCTAGTGGTGTTTTATTAGACCATACCAGCTGTCAGTCATTCTAGTAGGATAACATCTGCTTCTCTTTCATAGTGGAGAAATACTACATTTTGATACTAATTCCTGCAGCCTACATTGCATACTACTCCAGTCTTTATTAATGATAATCTCTCCTGGGACCTAAGGAAAAGAATAACAGTTACCATTTATTGAGGATTTGCTATATGTCAGCCTGTGGGTTGGCAACTTTACATTATCTTTCATTTGTAAATAACTCTCTAAGTAGGATATTACTCCCCCAATTTCTAAATAAGGAAACTGAGACTCAGAAAGCTGCCATGTTTCACTCTGAGGATAGTAAAGCAGAGATTGACAGGTCTCTCTGATATCTAAATCCAATACATTTTATGTTAATCCACATTTCTTTATTTTTTAATATTTAAAAAATATCCTGCACTTGTATTCTAAAGAAAATTACTCAGAGAGTTTTTTTCCAGATCCAAATTTTAGAAAAGTATTTAATTCTTAAATTTCTCACATGGTTAAGGTTTATTAATAAGGATTTACAGTAGATGAAGGATGAACTAAACTAATATTCAGAGAGCAAATTAATAGCATAAAAAAGGTTGCACAAGAAATGTTTAAGACATGCAAGATAATAATTTTTGAAGAAGGATTTATATCCCCCCCAAAATGCTTATTTTTCTTTAAAAGAATTGCAAACAAAAATTCATGGCCTGAGACTCTTTGATAATTTCCATTCTCACTAAATGGCCTTTGTTGCACTCTCAGAGCTAGAACTGTGAGTGGAATGATTCAGAGAGGGCAGCTTTCACACTCTTTTAGGTATATTTAGCCTAGTCTAAAAATAATGAATCAGAACTATAAAAGTATTCTATAATGCAGCTTTTTATATCTTACCTCCTAATTAGCCTGAAATAGTAGTGAATACAACCTTGGAAATTTGTAAAGTGAACACAGTAAATGAAGATTTTTCAGTGGCTTTTAGAGATGGAAAACTGATAACGAATTTTCTTTAAAGGATGTGGCTAATGAGATTAAGAAGTTTGAAGCCTTAATAAAAAAGGATCTCCAGGCCAAAGAAAGGTGAGATGTGAATTACTTTAGCAATCACAGAACTGCTTTCTGTTCTACCTAGAGCTTTTAAATACTCAGAAAGAGTTTATGGGGAATAGCTGCTCCAAAGATCTTTTCACTTTGTAGAAGCTTCATTAAGAGAGTACAGGAAAGAAGGTAAATGAGCTAACATTCAGGTTGATTGTTCATGAACAACTTTTGTAAAGACCAGGAGAACTATTATGAGTTGGGAAGTTATTTTATTTTTCTATGCTATGCTTACTGTCCTAAGTTAACACAATTTTTGAGCATTTATAAAAATTGTTTCAAGTTACCACTAATTTAACTTTGTCGTAAAGCCTTTATTAGACGCTCATGGGTTTCCTTCATGTTGTGTGCTCAGCAGTTAGCATAGGGACCAGCAATAAAAAACTGTAGAATGAGTGTAACTGTCACTGAAATGGTCAGCTCCGGGGGTTTATTTCAAAAAATGCCTGCTTAATGGGCTTCATTTGCCTAAAGATAAAGATCCTCTCCCTTTTCTTTCCTATTAGGGGTCACTGACTCAGAGAAGATAATTGAGTAGGGTCTGCGTATGTGGGAGCAACTTGAATTCTTCCACATTTTTAAATGGGAACTTCCCAAATTCTACTCACTTACATTTTATGGAATGTGAACTAATTTCTGTTAAAGAAGAAAAGCTGACACAAATTAAATAAATCAGTTCCATATTAATATTTCTGAGGGAAAGAAACAGAGTCAAATGAGGAGAAATAAAAAGAAGTGCTGGTGAGGAACTCAAGTGTGGAAGGAAAATAAAGTGAAGAATACATACATTGTATTTTCTTCTACCCTCTGCAAAAACTTTGGATGCCCTATTCTGATTCCCACTGCCATTTACCAGTGCTGCCCCAGGCTAAAGAAAACACAATCCAAGCCTACCCACCTAGTAGCCACCACCCAAACCCCACTATCCTCATCGCCGCGGGGGCCAGGAAACCACCGGATTTCTTCCAACTCTTTCCCTCATCTCACCTGCCATGCACTCGGGAGTGATAAGTGGATGGTATCTGCCAGAGCAATAAAATGTGGAAATACTTTCGTTACTTTAGGTGAATAGTATTCCCTCTAGCTCTGTGGCTTATCCCTTTCCTGGGACCCCTCAATTTCCACGCAATTTAGCAACCAGCATTAACACCAAACATAGCAGTGGCCTGTGATTCCTGCACCAGCACCCATTTTGATTGATTAGTGTCTTTGCCATGTCAGTTGTTAAATTTTTTTTTTTACTTTTTTTTTTTTTCTTTTAATTTATTTGACAGAGAGAAAGATCACAAGTAGGCAGAGAGGCAGGCAGAGAGAGAGGGAGAAGCAGGCTCCCCACCAAGTAGAGAGCCTAATGCCGGGCTCGATCCCAGGACCCTAAAGCCGAAGTCATGACCTGAAGCTGAAGTCACAATCTGAGCAGAAGGCGAGGTTTAACCCATTGAGCCAGCCAGGTGCCCTCAGTTGTTACATATTTTAAAGATCATCCTGTGCAATACAGCTCAAACATTCACTCTGCTTATGGCTATTGGCTTTGCCAACCCATCTTGAACCTAAGTCTCTCTATCAATTAGCTTTAGAAACCCCAAACAAAAGCAGGTTAAATTAGATAGAGGCTTACCTCTCTCCTGTAATAGAAACCAGAATGTAAGCCTCTCAGGGAATCTGCTGGAGCTCCAAACTCATCAAGGACTGAGGCTTTCCTTTAGCTCCACTGTTCTGTTGTGGTTTTTGTACATTCATTCATATTCACAGTACAAGATGGCTCATGGGGCTCTGGCCATTTTGCCCATGTTCTAGATATAAGGAAGGAAGATAAGCAAAAAGTAATTATCTGAAATAGCTGAAATAGCTCCTTTTAAGAACCTTCCCACAAATTCCAGGTAACATTTGTGTTTACATTTTATTGGCCAGAATTTGGTCACATGGCCACACTTAGCAGAATGGGAGGCTGGGAAATGTAGGCTTGGGCTGGGTACACTGTCTGTACTCAGTTTGGGCTGAGCCCCTGAATAAACGTGGGGCTCTGTTTTGTGGAAAAAGAGAAGGAAATGGCAGTGTCTATCACAGATCCTTTCTCGGCAGAAGCCTCTACTTGGTCTTGCCAGAGATTGAGCTTTGGAGGGCCATGAACTATAGACATCCTCACTTCAATTCTTAGGGCAGCAGCGTAGGGCCTAGGGCAGCCAGACTCCCTGGACCAGTCACCAGGGACTGTGAAGCTTCATCTGGGACTCCAGATCCTTCTCAGAATGCTGCACAAAAATCATTTTCTCTGATAGCCCAAGATAAAGAATGTTGGGAAGCACTGGTCTAAAGCAAAGTTTTGAGGAAAACAAAAGTTATGGTACAGTCAGGGCCTTTGTTAAGTCCTCTATCAATCACTGCATTCATTCTGAACTTTTAGCTTAGAATCTAGAATTTAGAATTTAGCTTAGAATCAAGCATCTTCTGGGCTCTTTCAAAAACTTCACACTATTTGATTCCAGAAAGCACTAAAATCTCATAAGTTGACCATAAAGAACAATTTCTGCCCCTGCCCCTTTCACAGGCTGCTCCTGAAACAGTTCCTCAGGGATGTCACCACAAAGTCCATCTTCTTTTGTGGAAGAAGGAAACATTGTCTCAGTGAGAGCAGTGCAAGAGCTCCCATGGCTGCTTTTCCCCCACATGTATTTGTCTTTATTGTTTAACACAAATAATAAAGGCTAGCTGCTACTTTTTTTTTTTTTTTTTAAAGCTGAGGTTGTCGCCTGCTATAATTTGACACTTGAATCCATAGACTTACTTTAGACTCTTCCTAGCAATTACTTTTTAAATATATACAAATTTGGTCAACATTTCAATTACTAGTAATTCAAACACACCCAATTATTAACTCTGTGGAGGCCTGACAAGCAGATATAGAGAAAACGTAATTATTGCCCTCAAGAAACCCACATCTAGGAAAACAAATATTTATTCAAGTAAATATCACGTAGCTTTCTTCAGACCTTAATTGGAGTGAGACAGCAGATGGATGGGTGGAGCACAGACTGATAAATAAAGGAGTAACAACATGTTAAGTATATTAAACCACGTTAAGTATATTAAACCATGTACAATCCAAAGTTAATTATTTTAAACAGCACATTTGAGGGATGCCTAGGTGGCATTAGTGGGTTAAGCGCCTGCCTTAGGCTCAAGTCATGACCCCTGGGGTCCTGGGATCGAGCCCCACATCAGGCTTCCTGCTGAGTGGAGAGCCAGCTTCTTCCTCTCCCTCTGCCTGCCGCTCTGCCTACCTGAGCTCGCTCTCTTTCTCTCTCTCTGTCAAATAAATTTTAAAAGTCTTTAAAAAACTTTTGAGTAAAAACAGTAAGAATTTTAAAGGATGATCTAAAAACTTAGGCCACATAATTTTCTTAAGTACTTAATTGTACTAATTCTTCTTTTTCTTTTTTTTAATTGTACTAATTCTTCTTTTTCTTTTTTTTTAATTGTACTAATTCTTAATAGAGTTAAATTCTGTATTTGATCTTACTGAGGCTTTGGTAGCTACACAGCTTCTGCTCAAAGACTCTTAGTGACAGAATACAGCTAAATGTTGAGCCCCAGTTGATAAAATAAACAATTTCTCTGTGTGATTTTTTTTAAAGAATTACATGCTTCTTAACATATCATTTGAAGTTGAGCAGACATCAGCTACTTGTCAGAACTATGAGGCACCAGGACAGAGAGGACTATAATAGGATACTTTTCTCATGAGCTCAGAGTTCATCTAGGAGCAGCAAATGTACAAAAAATGAAGTGTAATACAATATGATCTATTGACATTCAATTGTTACTTCATTAAATATGAATTAACTATGCTTTATAAGAATACTTAGATCTGTACAGGAATTAATGGCAATTTAGTTCCTTTATACCATATTAATGTGTCCTTGGCTTTTGAATAAGGTTGTAAGTTGTATTTTATACTAAATACATTAAGAACTTGTAACATGAAAAAATATTTATAACATTAAAACATTATTTATTGGCAGGTAACAAGATATATCTTTTATCATTGTACTATTGTATCCTGTTTATTTTGTAAGGAGGTATGCAGATGAGAATTGATTATTTGATCCTTATATACATAAAAATGTATCTTTTACTTCTAAAGGTAACTTTTAAATGAACCTGTAAGTTCTTGTATTAAGCCACCATTGTCCCATTAAATTGAGCGTATTTGCTTTCTGTTGGTAACACCACCAGGTTCTTCCTGATTCTTTAATTTTGGACATGAGGAGGACAGGAACCAAAGCAGGTCTTCTTACTTGGGTCTTCAGGACTTGGGCAAGAGGCTAGGTCAGTCTTGTGTTTGCCAGTGTGGTATGATGAGCAAGTCATTTTTTAACTGCCAAGAGGCTAGGTCAGTCTTGTGTTTGCCAGTGTGGTATGATGAGCAAGTCATTTTTTAACTGCCAAGCTCCCAGTAAGAGCCGGGCCACTGGTCTAAGCCCTCAGAAAGTTACTGGAAGTTCATAGAGCGTGCAAAAGAGCCTTTTCCTGAGGTCTTCCTCCATAGTCAGTCAAAAGTAGGAGCATGTAACTGCATTGTTTTTTTAAAATCTAAATAATAACTATTATCCTTAGTGCCTCCAAGACTTCTGCAGATACAGCAGGCCAGACAACTACTGATTTGTTAAACACTTATTCGGATGATGACTATATTAAAAAAATCCAAAAGCGCCTTGAGGAAGATGCTTTTGCAAGAGAGCAAAGGGAGAAAAGACGGCGGAGACTGTTAATGGACCAGTTAATAGCCCACGAAGCACAAGAGGTAAAATATATAGATACAGCTTGAATAATAGTGCTGGAAAGTTTGCAAAATTTAGTCTTTCAAACACACACACACATACATACATACATATATATATGTATCTTCATTATTTATTATCTGTTACTCTGAATCAAATGTCAACAGAACATATTCACATCACCATGGCAAATACACTCAGAAAAAGAACTCTACATAAAAGATTTACTAAGTAATTTAAAATCTGGTGATGGTTATATAGCATTGTAACTGTACTTAATGCCACTGAATTGGACCCTTAAAAATGGTTGAGATAGTAAATTTTATGTCATGTATATTTTCCCTCAATAAAAAAAAAATTACTGACCAAAAAGGAACCTAAAATCGATGTCAAGTATGTGTATCCATTGTTGCTTTTGGAGGTAAGAGGAAACTTTTCCCCAGTTCTTTTGAGATATAACTGATAAATTAAAAATTGTATATATTTAATGTATATGATGTGATGTTTTGATATATGTATACTTTGTGAAATGACTGCCATATGGAATTAATGGAATTAACTGACACGTCCATCACCTCACATAGTTTATTTTTTGTATGTTTGGTGAGAACACTTAAGATCTACTTTTGTAAGTTCAACTTTTTTAGATTGGCATATAAGTGGGATTATGCAGTATTTATATTTTTACATTTGATTTATGTCACTTAGCATAATGGCTTTCAGGTTCATCCATGTTGTCACAAATGGCAGAATTTCCTTCTTTTTTAAGGCTGAAATAATATGCCATTGTGTATATACTCCACATCTTCTTTATCCATTTCTCAATCAAAGGACACAGAGGTTTCTCCGTATCTTGGCTATTGTGAATAGGGTTGCATTGAATAGGGGGACGCAGACATCTCTCTCAGATACTGATTTCATTTTCTTTGGGTATATACCGAGGAAGTGGGATTGCTGGGTCATATGGTAATTCTATTCATAATTGTTTTGAGGAACTGCCATATTGTTTTCCTTAGAGGCTGCACCAGTTTACATGTCCAGTTACAGTTTTTTAGAGTTCCTTTTTCTCCACATCCTTGCCAACACATGTTATTTCTTGTGGGTTTCTTTCTTTCTTTCTTTCTTTCTTTCTTTCTTTCTTTCTTTCTTTCTTTCTAATGTGATAATCATTCTAATAATAGATGTGAAGTGCTATCTTATTATAGTTTTGATTTGGATTTCCCTGCTAATTAGTGATGTTGAGCACCTTTTTCATGTATTTATTGGCCATTTGTTTGCCTTCTTTTGAGAAGTGTCTGTTCAGGTCCTTTGCCCTTTTTTTTTTTTTTTTTAATTGGGTCATTTGGGTTTTTGCTATTACATTGTTTGAATTCCTTTTATACCTTGGATATTAACCAAATGTACATTTGCAAATATTTTCTCCCATTCTGTAGGTTGCCCCTTCACTCTATTGGTGGTCTCCTTTACTGTATAGAAGCTTTTAGTTAGATGTAGTCTTACTTATATATGTTTGTTTTTGTTGCCTGTACTGTGGGGGTCATATTAAAAAGAAAAAAGTCATTGCTTAGACCAATGTTAAGAAGCTTTTACCCCTGTTCTTTCTTCTAGTAGTTTTATAGTTTCAGGTTTATGTGTAATTCTTATCCATTTAGAGTTGATTTTTGTATACAGTGTGAAATTAGCATACATTTTCATTTTTCTGCGTGTGAACATCCAATTTTTCCAGCACCACTTAAAGAGACTGTTCTTTCCCCATTATGTTGCCTTGGCACTCTTGTTGAAGATCAGTTGACTGTTCAAGCATGTATTTATTTCTGGGCTCTCTCTTCTATTCCATTGGTCTATATGTCGTTTTTATGCAGTACCATACAGTTTTGAATACATAAATCAGGAATACCTACAGTTCTGTTCTTCTTGCTCAAGACTGCTTTGGTTATTCATAGTTTTTTGTGGTTTCATATGAATTTTAGTATTTTTTTATTTCTGTAAAAAATGCTATTGAAAATTTGATAGTGATTTTACTAAATCTGTAGGTTACTTTAGATATTTTGGACATTTTAGCATTATTAATTCTTCTAATCCATGAACATGGGATGTCTTTCCATCTATTTATGTATTCTTCAATTCCTTTTATCAATGTTTTAGTTTTTAGTACACAGATCTTCCACCTCCATAGTTAAATTTATTCCTAAATTTTTTATTATTTTTGATGCTATTGTGAATGGAATTGTTTTCTCAATTTTTTTTCAGATTATTCATTGTATATAGGAACACATTTTTATACATGTGAGTTTTATATATTGATTTTTATTTATTGATTGATTTGATATTGATTTTGTATCCTACAACTTTACTGAAATTGTTTTTCAGTTTGAACAGATTTTTTTGTGTTGCTGTTGTTGGAGTCTTCAGAGCTTTCTGTAAAAAAAAAAAATATCATATGCAAATGGACAGTTTTACTTCTTCCTTTCTAATCTGGATGCCTTTTATTCTTTTTATTGTTAATGGTGCTGGTTAAGACTTCCAATACTATGTTGAAAAGGAATGGTGAGAATAAGTATTTTTGTCTTATTCCAGTTCTTGAAGGAATGCTGACAAGCTGATAGATTTTAGTATCATACTATCGAATATGGTGTTAGCTATGGGCTTGTCATACATGGCCTTCATTATATTGAATTACATTCCTTCTCTGCTTAATTTGTTCAGTTTTGATCTTGAAAAGATATGGATTTTTTTTCAGATGCTTTTTCTGCATCAATTGAGATTATCAAAAAGGGAGTTTTTTTCATGAAAACAACGTGGAGAAGTTGTTATTCCTCTCAATTTGTTTATTGGTTTACTCTAGTGGTTCTCAGTGTGATTCCTCGACTGGCAGCATCAGAATCACCTGGAAATTTTCAGTAATGTAAATAATTAGACCTCACCTCAGATCTACTGAATCAAGCTCAAATCACAGTTCTGGGGTAGAGCCTATATTATAAGACCCTCTAGGTAATTTGATGCAGCTATAGTTTGAGAATCCCCGATCAACTCTCACATTGAACACATGTTCACTGAGCTTCTTCTATGCTCTGGGTACTGTTCTAGCTAGACCTAGGATACCATACTGAACAAGAATATTGAGAAATATGTTCTCACAGAGCTTGCTGTTTGGGAGAGGATCTATAAACAAGAAACGAGATTAGAGTGTGAAGGGGCAGTGAAAGTGATGGGAGGGACAGGTGACATAGCCCTCACTTGGTCCAGAGACAGTTTCTAGAGGATGATAAATAGAAACATGAAGACAATAAGTTTAGGTTTGGGTAGTTGTGGTGGGATGTGAGTGGAGGTTAGTTTCTAGCAGAGGCTAGAATGGTGGAAATTGAAGTGTGTATCCAGAGAGAATATCATATAGAATGGCTCAGCACTGAGAGCTAAGGTTCTTAGCGAACTGAAGTCATTTGGCAGGCATCCTCAGAAACCAAATCATGATGAGCCTTGCCAGCTGTATAGAGGGAAATAGGAGCTTTTATCCTAAGTGCAAAGGGAACAGGAGTTACAAGGTCATATTTGACTTTAGAAAGATCACTCTTTGACTTTAGTTGTGAGAATAGATGACAGCAAGTGAAAACAGGTTGCAGCTGGATTCCTACTAGGTTAGAAATTATCCCAGTTTAAATTTAGGGTGGTGGCAATGGGGATGGAGAGAAGTGACTTCAAGAGCTATTTTAGTAATAAAATCAATAGGTATTAACGGTTCCTTAGACAGTGAGGCAGTGAAAAATTGGGACGAGAGGCCAGCTTGCGCAGTTAGGTGGATGGAGGTGGCATTTACCGCAATATGGAAGATGATGTGGAGGAACAGACCTGAGAAGGTGATTTAAAATGTGAATGTAAACAGGACAAATTTGCAAGTCTAAAATATGAAAGACTGGCATAAAACTTCACATAAGTATAAAGATGTGAATTTATTTCTCCGTGGATTCACTTCTTAGAGAAAAATTTAAAAAACAAACAAACAAAACCCCTTTCATCTCTGTGCTAAAAAGTTCTTTCTTACTTCAGATACATGTATAAATTTACTCAGGCATATATCCTCCCTTTTACTTAATAGTCTCTCTTTTAACTGGAAGAATTACAGATTATGGAAATTGGATGATTAAAAAGTAGATCGTGAAATAACTACCTATTTCAAGTTTCCTTAAGTAAGGAATTAAGTGGAATTTTTAATTAATTTTATTTAATTAATTTTAATTAATTTAATTAATTTTTAATTAAGTGGGATTTTTAACACACTTTCATTTGTGTTACAAAATACTTGTGCATGGGCTGCTAGGGTTTTTTTTTTTTTTTCTTTTTCTTTTCTTTTTTTTTGCTTATAATCTAGACCTGATATTTACCTGGAAAATTGGGTTAATGAATTCTTTCTGACTTTCCTCACTTTGTACCAGGATGCTATTAGCATTGGTTTTTTAAGGCTCTGGCCAGAGATTTGTTAAGGGACCAGCAACCTAACAGATATTAAAGTGAGTTAATGCTCTGGCTATTTCCAGCAAGGGAACTATTTCTTTTCAGTGTTTGGGAAAACTGCTGTTCCTCCAACCAGCCTGGGGTATGCAGCAAGGGACCTCCACTTCCACTGCCTCCTTTCTACCAAGTGTAGTGTCCCTGCCTCCCTGCACAGCTGACACAAGTGCCCGGGCCACAGTGGTGGACTGTGAAATCTCCACTTGCAACATGGCCTGTTTTCCTATCCATCCTTCTCTCTTCCCAAATGTTCTTTGTCAGGGCTGGGATTTCTTCTGCTTCTCTCAAGTACCTGCAGCTTTTTGAGAGCATGACATGGATCTGATGTCAGCCCTAGATGCTTTTACTCTGGCTTCATTTGTACTGAGCTACCAAGAATGCCTCTAAATATCTTCTCTAGCTTCCAGGTTGTTGCAGTTTCCCCCTGGGGTTTGTATGCTCTGTTTTAGTTGGGCTTGTGAAGAGAGAGCCAGAGACCTGTGCTCAAGTTGTTCTCTTGCCTCATGATTCATAAAGAAATGGATTACATGAATGAAATGATGAGCTTTAGGGTTAGAACAATCACTTTAAGTTTTTTGGGTGGATTTTGGAGAAGGGTGGTGGGAAGGATGGTAGAGGAGAGGCTGATATTGTTCAAGGTAGGGGCGGTGCCCATCGGTATGGAATGGGGTAATGGGTGCCTTAAAAACATACACAGGAGGTAAAATAGACTACTTCTTCAAGAACTGGATATTAGGAATGATAAGAGAGGAATAAACTTCGGATGGCACTAACATTTTAGGTCAGAAGTCATAGCTTTATAGGGTCATCAACTGAGATGGTGAAATTCTGAGGGAGGACCAAAACTGAAGGGGATTTGGTGGGTTTAGTTTAGGTCTCCATGGGTTTGAAGTACCTCATATGCATTTAAAGCGGAGATATTCAAACTGTCAACCCAATTTAGCTCCCAGCTGGTTCTATGGTCTTTTAGCTAGCATCTTGGTTGGCTCTTGGGATTCACTCCAACTTAATTATCTCTACCTTCCCGAACCTATTCCGTGTTATTTTCTTGAAAACTGTGTTTGAACATCAGACCCCTCCCCTATGTCTTAACCCAACATCCTTAAATATTTAGCTTCCAGGTCTTTCCTGCAGGACTCCATTCCTCCCCAAGAGCTGCTTAGGCATCTTTGTCGTTCTGAGCATGGCATAGAGCAGGGTAGGCTCCTGGCTCCAGGTCATGCGAAAAGCAAAGGACCTGGCATCCAAATTGAGGGTATTTTGGGTTGCATATCTTTCTAAATCTTCCCCAAATATAATTAAAAGAGAAAATTTTTGATTTTATTCATTGTAGATATAGAATATTTCATCTAAGATAGGGATTAAGCATAAATCTGTTTAGGCTGCACCGAGCACCTAACCATAGCTTGTATCTTTTTATGAGAAAATGTGTTCCACATCCCTGTGAAATTTTTGAGAAAAAGTCTATTTCTAAAATATGAACTACTTGTACAATGGAACAAAAAAATAAATCTTTTCCACTCAACTTCTGGGTGCAGGTCTTAATACACTTGATGGTTCTTCATACTAAGGCTTTACATCCATAGCATTGACTCAGCATTCAATAGTGATTTCCTTTTCTTTCTACCTTTCTAACTATAATGTGTGGTCAGTAATCAAAACAGTTCTGACCAATCCAATTTGTTCTTTATAAGGGTCAGAAGACTAGAACTCATCTGGACAATTAAATTGCCTTGCCATATAAACAACCAAATTATAGAATATACTCTATATTAATTATAGAATTCACTTGAATAATAAATCAAGCCTATATTATTAAAAAAATATATGGTTGTGACTATGCTTTATATATCCCAAACCACCCCCAAAATGTGGTAGGCAGTTTGGGCTGGGCTCAGCTATGCTTATTGCTGGTCTCAGCAGCCTCTCTCATGTGTCTTTGGTCAGCTGGTGTGTTGGCTGGAGCTTCTTCAGATCCATCTGGGAAGACTGGTGCCTCACTCTACCTCGTCTCTCATTTTCTTGCAGACCAGAAAATGTGGCGGCCATGGTGGGGTGGGGCCGCAAGAGAATTAAGAAAAACAGATCCCATGTGTGTGGGATTTTTTTGTTGGTTCTTTGTTTTTTGTTTTTTGCTAATGTTCCATTGGTCAGTTTAATCAAATGGTTACCCATACCCCATATTTAAGGAGTGAAGCAATAGATCGTGTATATATATATATATATATATATATATATATATATATATATATATATAATTTCTTTTCAATGTAACAGTATTCATTGTTTTTGCACCACACATAGGGCTCCATGCAATCTGTGCCCTCTCTAATACCCACCACCTGGTTCCCCCAACCTCCCACCCCCTGCCCCTTCAAAACCCTCAGATTGTTTTTCAGAGTCCATAGTCTCTCATGGTTCACCTCTCCTTCCAATTTACCCCAACTCCCTTCTCCTCTCTAACTCCCCATGTCCTCCATGCTATTTGTTATGCTCCAAAAATAAGTGAAACCATATGATAATTGACTCTCTCTGCTTGACTTATTTCACTCAGCATAATCTCCTCCAGTCCCATCCATGTTGCTACAAAAGTTGGGTATTCATCCTTTCTGATGGAGGCATAATACTCCATAGTGTATATGGACCACATCTTCCTTATCCATTCGTCCGTTGAAGGGCATCTTGGTTCTTTCCACAGTTTGGCTTTTTGATAAGAACAGCTGCAGGATAAAATTGCAAGGATATGGATGAAGAAAATGGAAGAATTTGTGGCCATTTTTGCATTCTGCCTCAGCTCCACTACTGGATCTTGAAAGGAAACAAATGGTTAACATTAAAGAATCCAGAATTTTATAATTAGATCACCCGTATGTTTCAAAGTTGTTCATGATTTTATTTTGTATTTTATATATGTTACTAAAAATTCATGTTTATTTTCAGTTGAAGTTTCATTTAAAATACATTTTTACATAATTCCCGGGTTCAAGTTTTGGAATTTACAATAGAGTGTTATTATTATTTGCATCCAGATTCTGAAAATATATAGGGTATTTCTCTCATAATCTCACAGTGGCAGAGATCAATTTGAAACAATGTCATTTGAAACAATGTCATTAATAATGCTAGATTTTCTTCCTACACAGTTGGATTGCTGAGTGTTAAATGGACAACTCCAATGTTTAAGTATTCTTTTACATCTTTCACCTTGAGAATTTTAATTACCTCCTCCTTCCACATGATGTCTCTGTTTAGACAGAATGAGAGCTTGAAGGTGCTTTGGAGATCATCTTCCACCTAAACTCTTCATTTCACCTGTCAAGAAGTAGGCCCTGAAAAATCCAAATTACTTGTCCAAAGCAACACAGCCAATTAATGGTATGACTGGGGCTGCAATGGCTTCTGATTCCCAATTTAATGCTTTATTCCACTGCTCATGTACTGACTACCCTTCTGCTCTCTTAAAATAGATAGAGAGCCAGGAGAATGCATCTAGTTTCTCTTTCAGATTACATCCAGTCAGATTTTCTGAGACAAGCCGTAGGTCATGGTCTCTTAGAATCTCCTCTAGTCTTCTCATTCCATCAAATTCCAGCTTTTCCTCACACAGGTAGTGAGATGTCTACACTGGCAACTAACCATATCTGCCATCTTCAGCCAAAGTCTGCATTTACTTTTACAACCAGTATTTATTTCAGGAATTTCAAATTTCTGAAAACATGCTTGTAAGTTGAGAATCATATCCTTTGTTTATAACACCTTAAAAACAGTTACCTAATTTATTTTTCATTGGATTTTAAACAAAGTAACAATTCACTTAAAATAATTGTGACTTGCAAAATCATAGTGTTTCCAGATACCAAAATGGTACAACCTTTATTGGAAATCTTCATTTTTATAACTTGATTTTGCCATGTTCAAATTTAAATCATAGGACAGATGTCAAGGAATACTCTGCCTTGTGCACATTATTTATACATAGCCTTCTTAACCCAGTGGGAAATTTGGACATGGCCTTGACAAATAATTGGCTCTCCAATGGTGTTTTCAGGAGGCATATCGGGAGGAGCAGCTGATTAATAGACTGATGCGGCAGTCCCAGCAGGAACGCAGGATCGCTGTGCAGCTCATGCATGTTCGACATGAGAAGGAAGTTTTATGGCAAAACAGAATTTTCCGAGAAAAACAGTATGAGGAGAGACGACTTAAAGATTTCCAGGATGCTCTTGATCGAGAAGCGGTAAATGATAACTCCCTTAAAAATCTAAGCTTACTTTTGATCCTTTCTACCAAGTCAAGGTAAACAAAACTGCATTTAGTTGCCAGTCACTTAAGAAGAATTAATTTTTATAAGATCTCCCTCTTAACTCCCTATTTTTATCTTTGTGTAAGTAAAATCACAGCCCATAGGGCTTCTACATGTCACACTCTCCCCCTTCAGTCTTGCTTCAATTTGATGTTCACGACCAATCTTTATGTCCACATAAAGTCATTTTGGTGGCCTGGAACTCGTTCTCCAGTAGATTCCTCAAGAAGGGCTCAGGGAACAATATTCCATGTGTGTTGTATTGGTTATTGTGTGGTGTATAACCGGATAGGCCTTTTATACCTGATGGTCAGTTTTGCTCTATATAAAATCCCTAGTCCACATTTTATTTCCTTGAATATCTTAAATACATTATTCCATTTTCTTCAAGTCAAAGTGTTAGTGCCTATAATGTGATAATCAAATTTTCAGTTTCTTGTGTTATTACTCCATTTTTGTAGATCTACTTTATTTTCCTTTAAAATCTTCTAAGTTTACTTGCATGGTATTGTACTTGGTCATTCTGGGTGAACATTCTTAGGTGGTGAGAGCACTTTTAAGCTGCCTCTTTTCTATAAGATACTGTTAGTCTTTAATAAATGATTCCTTGCTTTGTGATAAAATAGGATTTTTATCAGGTCCACAGTGCTTGAGTCCTTCCTCTAAACCCAAATAGGCGATTTATTCAGGGTACTCTGGTTGATTGTATTTGAGAATGGTACATACGTAGGTATGTTCTTGGCCACTGTGGCACCAGTCCATCTAGGTCCTTTTATAACTCTGAAAATCAAAATATCTAATCTTTTGATTATTTAATACATTAATATTTTCCTTATCTTTATGTATATATGGGTTCTAGTTATCAAAATAGATCTATTTTATCAATGGATTATGTAGATTTCTTCTTGCCTATTTCCTTTTGGAGGTATTTCAAACATATTCAGTCTGTTGGTCCAGATTTGACTGAAGAAGTAGAAAACTCGTGTGAATGGCATTTTAAATAGCCTGTCTTCAGCGCCATAAAACAATCACAAAACTAGGCTGAATGGAAGAGAACACCTCATAAAAAATAGGAAGGGAATGCTTTATGTATCAGATTCATGGTTTACACTATGATAGTCCATGAAAATAAATACAGCTTTTGCCAAAATTATACAATTTTTAGAAATATCATTTAAAGGTAAAGAAAATGGTGCTCTTGCCTTTTGTAGAATAGACATTGCTGAAATAGGGGTAGGGGTAAAGAACTATACCTCCATTACTCCATGAATTTGAGCTGCATTATCGCTGATTTCAGGTGTCCTCTTAAAGAGCTGAATTATCTGGATAATTGTTTTATCCCTCTATTTTGACAAGAGTGAACTTGAATAGATTGAATGGTATTTGCTTACATTAGAAATTATGTGTTTAGCTAATCTTTCTAAGTGCCTATTGAAAAATATGTCTGCTTCAAGCCCAGTTAATGAAGTGCATAGTATCAAAGCATTTATAGCAGGATTGGGCTTACTGTGACAATCTGCATTTTTCTTTAACTAAGCCTGAACAGACTTTAGAGGACTAGAACACTCAGGCCTGCTAGAGCCTTAGAGACCAGAGCCGTGAGGTTCTGTAGCATCTGCGAAAATTATATCCCTTCCTTTCACAATGATTAACTTTCCTTAAAGCTGAGGTATCTGCTTCCCTGAAACTCTTCTTTGTGAGGTGGCTTGATTTCATGGTTTCTCTCTGAAAATACTGAATTAATCACCTCCCATATCAACAGTGGCTGGTGTACAAGTAGGAGCCAAAGAAATAAATATTGAATTGAAGTTTCCAAAGGGACACTGTTACCTTTTCTTCCTAGTCTCATGCACTAAATAAATAGAATATATCTTGTTCCCCACAGCAGATCGTTCTACTGCTTTCCTATTGTGGAGAAGAGACTTTTTTAAAAATTGTGTTTTTACTTGCTACTGTTCTTGTAGTTTTTGCTGTTTGTGGTAGGAGAAGGGGGAGAATTCTAAAAGTACTTTTAAACATCTTAAAATTTAAAAAATCTGTTAGGTGGGGTGCCTGGGTGGCTTAGTCAGTTAAGCATCCAACTTTTGATTTAGGCTTAGGGCATGATCTTTGGGTCTTGGGGTCAAGTCCTGCACTGGGCTCCAGTCTCAGTGGAGACTCTGTTAGGGATTCTCACCCTCTGCCCCTCCTGCCCCCGCTCACGCACTCTCTCTCAAATAAATAAATCTTTTTAAAAAACTAAAAAATAAAAAGTCTACTAAGGATAGAGGCTATTAGTAATATGTCATATTATTAATATTAATTATTAGTCTACTATCACGTGATCCCTTTCTGTTGAGTTCTGCTATGGAAATGCTCTCCTGGTTTTCTTCCTCCTTCATTGGCTGCTTCTTCTTGGCCTTCTTTGTTGGCTCATTCTCCTCTAATACCAAAACATTTAATGCCAGGTTTCCTTAGAGCTTAGTTCTAGGCCTGTTTCTTTGCTGCTCTGTGTTATTTCCTCAGACAACGTCTTAATGCACAACCAGGGTATGTAATTGCTGTGATAGGTGACTTATAGATTTATACGTTGTCCTCTACAGCAAAGACCCACGTACTCAACTGCTTTTCTGACATCACTACTCTTATATCCCAGTGATACCTTAAATTCAACATGTTAAAGCCAAATTTATGACCCTTCTTACTAAACTGCTCTTTTTCATGTTTCTGTATTTTCATAAATGGCAACATTATTTACTCAGTTATACGAGTATAAAACATCAGGATCCACTCAAATCCTGTTCAACCCTTTCTTCCATATCAAAAACATCACTGTCTTGTCCATTTCACATACTAAATATTTCTTCAATCTGTCCATTTTTCCCCATGTCTACACTACCAACCCTACTGCTACTATTACTACTATTACTATATGACTATGACTGCGACTACAACTATTACTACAGTGGTCTCCTTCATCCATTTTGAGTGGCTGTGAATTAGCAACTGCAGTTGGGATATAACATTCTTTATATTCTCTAAATCAGCCCAAGCTTGAAGTCCAGCAAACCTCTGCCCATAGAGATGCACAGATGCATGGTGCCCCAGGTCACAGGCCAAGTCACCAGGGAAACACTGCAATCCTCAGGGCCAGGCCCAGCCTGCTGTCCTTGAAACCCGAGTTGCGCCAGACCACGCACATTGCCTCCAGTGGCACATGTTTTCGTAGAGGGTGTTCCTGCTTTCATGGGTCCCTCACATGTTCCCTTCTGAGGCTCTTCTGCTCCCCAGGAAGTGCCAAGAAGTGGGTGCACATCTTTTTCTCTTTCTCTTTGCTCCCAGAATCTTCCCTCCTTTCCACTCCCTTGGAGTGACCAAGATTAATTTGCCTTTGGGGAGAGTCCTTTAAAGTGAGGAGGAGTTTCCAATAGCTTCTGCTTTTCTGTCTTGCCAAAATTTCCTGAAGCAGGAGGTAAAAAGTACCTGTTAGAAAAGAAGGAAGGCGAAATTAGAGATAACTTATACAAATTTCCTGCCCTACTATCATCTCCTACAAATCATTTTCCATTGTGCAGGCAGAGGAACCTTCTTGACTCTCAGATTTGACCATTGGCCTCATACTCAAAAACCCACCCATGGCTTCTCTTCAATCAGATCCCTGCTCACACCTTGCTCCTGTCTGTCTCCCGGACTCTGGCCATACTGGTCTGCTCTCAGATCCTTGAACAAGTCATTTCTTCTGCTATCCCCTTCTTCCCTCATATCTTTCCCCAGCTACTCCTCATCTTTCAGAACTCTGTGCACAGGCCACTTCTTATCTAAGCCAGGACTCCTGTGAAAGCCCATACTCCATCACCCTTCCTGATGACACTGTACAAGTGTACAGTCATTGTGAGGCTTTTTCACTGCCCCTCCCACTGCACATAAGCTCCGTGAGGAAAGGGATCATGTTTGCTTCTGCTCACTATTGTTTCCCCAGGGCTGAGGCCAATGTCTAGTACATTTCAAGAAAGGCCAGGGTGGGGCAGGGGGGTGGGGGGCAGTAGTGCAGAAAGGGAGAGAGGGAGAGAAAGAACTTTGTGTTGTCCATCATCAGTTTTTGTCTGTTTTGGTTTTGTATTTAGATTAAATCTCTTTATCTCATCCTTCAAGATAATTGAGTATCTATTCTATATTGTTTCTGATTTCAAATTTCTATTCTACCTATTAGTAGTAATAGTACTTAATTATAATAATATTTAACATTTTTTTGAGCATTTATTGTGAGTCCAGCTTTGAGCTGTGTTTATCACATGTACATATAATTCTTGCAACAGCCGTCGGAAGTGGACGCTACCCTTGTCTACATTTTGCACATAAGGGAAACAAGACTTAGAAAGCTCACCTTCTGCAGCCACTCTGGAAAACAGCATGGAGGTTCCTCAAAATGTTGAAAATAGAACTGCCCTATGACCCAGCAATTGCACTATTGGGTATTTACCCTAAAGATACAAATGTAGTGATCCAAAGGGGCACGTGCACCCGAATGTTTATAGCAGCAATGTCCACAATAGCCAAACTATGGAAAGAACCTAGATGTCCATCAACAGATGAATGGATCAAGAAGATGTGGTATATATACACAATGGAATACTATGCAGCCATCAAAAGAAATGAAATCTTGCCATTTGCAACAACATGGATGGAACTAGAGCGTATCATGCTTAGCGAAATAAGTCAAGCAGAGAAAGACAACTATCATATGATCTCCCTGATATGAGGAAGTGGTGATACAACATGGAGGCTTAAGTGGGTAGAAGAAGAATAAATGAAACAAGATGGGATTGGGAGGGAGACAAACCATAAGTGACTCTTAATCTCACAAAACAAACTGAGGGTTGCCGGGGGGAGGGGGTTTGGGAGAAGGGGTTGGGATTATGGACATTGGGGAGGGCATGTGATTTGGTGAGTGCTGTGAAGTGTGTAAACCTGGTGATTCACAGACCTGTACCCCTGGGGATAAAAATATATGTTTATAAAAAATTAAAAAAAAAAATTAAAAAAAAAAAAAAAAAAAGAAAGCTCACCTTCACACAGACTGTCAATGGTGTAGGCAGGAGCACAGCTGGCTCTAGCAGACTCCAGAGTCTGGGCCCATAACAACCGAGACTGACGACCTCCTACAGACTTCCTTTTTCCTTTTCCTTCTTTCTTTTTTTAGGGCTTCAACCCAATTTGCTGCAGTGCGACAGGAAATGGTGGTGGGTTTAGCACAGGGAGGTGGGGTTGGGTTAAGTTAGAAAACTAGTAGCTAAAAAGTAGGAAGAAAGGCATGGAGGGAGGAAAGGAGACAGCACCAAGGTGAAAGCTGCTGCCTTCTGGCGAGGATCTTTACACTGGTCCCTGTAAGGCTTGGGTACCTTCCCAAGAGACACATTTCCACATGATTTACAGGTACTCTGAGTCAAGCAACCTCACACCCCATTTCCTGTCACCACACAAGTTCTCATCTGGCTACTTCTGCTCTTTTAGATTCCTCTTCATCAGACCTCTTCACAGGTGATGAACATACCATAGAGCTTCCTACTGAAATGGTGTGCTTTCCCCAGGAAGTCGGGACCTATAGAACAACACAACAATAACAAATTCTGGTGATTCCTGAACTTGCCAAATGGACAGGACTGACCTCGGGGGTCACCCAGCCTGACCACTTTCCCAATGAAAAGAAAAACTAAATATAAAACACTAACAAAAACAAATTAAAAAACAAAAAAACACTAACAAAAACAAACGAACCTTCCATTTGGTTCAGTGGACAAAGGCCATAGTCCATTGTCAGGCATTTAGTCATGTGTGAGTAGTATCACAAGAAATATTTGCCGATGGGATGGTTTGGTAAGCTTTTCTGTGTATGCCAAGTCTTCTTAATACTCCCATTGCACGCTGAGGACATGGGGATTAAGGGGGGCTGGGACTAGGAGCTTAGGACTTGACTTCTGTATACAGTCTGGGGCATGACTGATGGCAGCTCCCCCAAGGCCCAAGTTCACCTCCATTTTACACTCATTGGGTTAAGTTACTGGAGGCAAGTCTGGTTTCTGGAGCATGTTAGCCCAGGATAGAATTTCTCCAGGAGCTGGGATAGCTATTTGAAAAACAGCGTTTAGTCATGCTTTGACCTTTGCTCTTTGTGTGAAGAGAGGGTTTCTCTAAACAAAATAATAGTGCAAATGAAGCTAAGGGTCATAACAAACTGTATTTCATTACTTTCTGCAGAAATAACTGTTCTCTATGAGTGAATTTTACCAATTTATTAAAGCTATAGGAGCAGAATGGGTTTTTTTGCTGTTGTTATTGTCTAAATACATTAAACATTTGTGGTTCATATGTGATATTCTCAAGCCAGTAATATCAGAGATTTTCCAAAATATTTTCTAAGGATGAATCAGTATCCTAGAACTCTCTCACTAAAAGATGGGGGCACTGGCCAGGCATAGCAGAGATATCAGGTTAGGGCTCCTAAAATGGGTTGGAAGGGGCCAGCTGTGCTAGAGTCTGACACAGACTTGCCTGTTTCTCTGTGATCCCTGCCTCTATTTGCAATCCATGAACTCAAGTCTTCTTTTTAAACACTTAAGTTCCAATTTATCATTAGTCTTCATTGGGCTTTCCACAGTTATACCACTGTTCTCTGTATTCTATTTTGCTGGTAAGATACACTAAAGATGGAATACTCGGTAGTTAATAAGGAGAAAGTGCTCTTTCGTGATTAAGTTTTTCTTGGTGTAAAAGGAGGTTTCATTCTATTTAGAGATTTTTTTTTTTTGCCTATTGAAATGATAATTTTTTTCAGGTGAATTATAGCAAATTACATTGACTTAAAAATGTCTTTGCCTTTCTTAGGCTTTGGCCAGACAAGCCAAGATTGATTTTGAGGAACAAGCCATCAGAGAGAGGGAAATTCATGAACAGATTGCTGTGGAAAGAGCTCAGGCTCGTTACAGAAAGCATTACACAATATGTGCAGTAATTTTGGATCAAATACTTGATTTGTCTACTAAGGTGGCAGACTACCGGATGTTGACAAATAAGTAAGTGTTGTTTTTTATAATCATTACAGTAGAGACATCACAGGAAATGAGAGAGGATAAGACAGTAATGTAGACACTCAGTTGATAAGAGAGACAATAATTTTTCTTAAAAAAAATACTAAGCAGTGGGGTCCAGGATGCCTGGATTACTGACTTAACTCATCCCACATGAACCTTATTTCAGGTCATATGTCTTTTAATAATTAAATTTTGTGTCTAGATTATAATTAAGATGACTATGATAATTTATTTGAAATACTTGGACCTTCCTAAAAGCTTGGAATTGTTTGAAGATTATTTTACTGGTCATTAAGTATATTTATTTTTATTGCAATTTGTTTCTAGAAGAAATTAATACACTTAGAAGGAAATAGTCAACAATACAAAATATATTAATACTATGCCAGAATAAGAACAAAGGAAAATCCAAATTAAAGTAGAAAGTTAAGAACAAGCAATAAACTGGAACATGGTTATATTGGCAGCAGTAGCTGCTGCAACTGAGCTGCAAAATTTTATCTGAGCTTCCTGGTAGCCAAAGTAAAAAGGGAAATACAACCTGTCATGTGTTTTCCATTTTCCATTCTGGTTCTTTACAAAATACATATCTCTTCTTGGCACTCAGTTTAGAACAGTAGTTCACTTATATGGTATCCTCACCTAAGACACATTGAGTAGTGTAGTCAATCTAGTGGAGAATTTCCTCAGCAGCATCTTTTAAGCAGATGTATCATCTGGCTTAATAGACTTATTTCTTGTGATATTCTTTGCTGAAAGCTAAATGGGAATGACATCACAGTAGACCTCAGTGAAAGGGATTCCACAAGGGCAAAGATAAGGTGACCCAGTTAAATGTGTATACATCTCAAATTACTTAGACTAAGATCTTCTAGAGAACCCACTATTGCCCACAGTGGCTGCACCAGTTTATATTCCCACCAATAGTACACAAGGGCTCCCTTTTCTCCACATCCTTACTTACAAGATATTATCAGTATTTTTTTTTCTAAAGCACAGGTAAATTTTTGGTATCAGCCAAGTCAGAAGAACTGACTTTTTTAGACTGCTTCTTAAAATTATTAATATTCAGATAGTAGGATATTAATTAAGTAACTGTAAGATTAAGTTTTGGACAATATATAAGTTATTAATCACTTGCATCACCATAGAAACCAATGCCATTTCAATAATTCTGATGTTATATTATTTCTATGGCTGAGCTTATCAGTTTCTAAACTTTCATATCTCTACAAAGTAACCCTTAGCAACTGTAAATATTTTATTAATGGAAACATAAGGTGATTATATTTGAAGTTGTACATTTCATTGAAATACTACTTTTCATATTGTGGCAAAACATACATAATGCAAAATTTATCCTTTCAATCATTTTAGAAACACACTTCAGTGGCACAAGTGCATTCACATTATTGTGCAACTGTCACCATCATCTATCTCCAGAACTTTTTTATTATTCCAAACTTAAGTTTGTACTGTACACATTAAGTGCTATACACATTAAATAACTCTCCAGCCCCTGATAAACCTCTGTTCTACTTTTGATCTCTGTGAATTTTTCTACTCTGGGTATCTAATATAAATGAAGTCATATTTGATTTGTTGTTTTAGTGTCTGGCTTATTTCATTTAACCTAACCTCTTCAAGTTTCAACCATGTGGCATGTATCAAAATGAAATGAATGAAATACTACTTGTTTTGCTGTAATTTCAAGCTCTAGTCTATTTCTAGAGAAATACATCAGAATTATGTCAGACTCTTTTCTTCCTTTGCATTTTGTTCTTCTTGAAACTATCTTCCCATCAGGCTGTCCTGATTACCTCTTAAGCCTTCATCAGATTTAAATAGAAATAGTTACTGAAAAATAATTTTGAAGGTCATCAAATATACAATGACAATATAACCACCATACATTTGACTTTTCTATTAGAAAGTATTGCAAATATAGAAACCAACTGTCATCCTAAAAGGGCTTTGGAAAATACTCAGTCTGTTCATTTTGCACAGGAAGACAGTGATATTACAGCATTTAAAGGATTTCCTAAGATTGCACAGCCATTTAATGTCATGGCTGGGAATTGTTTTAGAAAAACCCAAGTTTTAGGATAGCACTCATTATTTTCAGGCATATTGTTCTGTTAGTGCACAGTCAGTATGAAAGTTTGAAGAATCAGTGGCTTGAGATGACATGGATTCATTCAAACCTACTAAGTTTGAGACGTTCTCTAGCCATTAGCAATATACAGTAATAGTAAGTGGGATCCCCAGTCTCAAACAGCAGACAGTAGGGAATGAATTTAATAATGTAAAAGCCAAGGTTTAAGATATATATTGGACTAAACAGTGATTCTTCTCTACTTTTCTTTTAAATCTTTTTTGCTATAGTATGATTCCATATAAGTTGATGCATGATTGGAAGGAACTGTTTTTCAATGGAAAGCCCATATATGAGCAAGCTTCTATTAAGCATCTACCAGCTAAGCCCTCTGCAGAACAACTTACAGAACTGGAGAAGAGGGACTTACTCGATAACAATGATTATGAAGAATATAAGGTACTTACTAATGTGGCATAATGAGAGAGAATGCAACATAACATGTGGTGTTTCTCTAACATTAATTTTGTGATGTTGTGTCATTTCATCCTTATTAATAAAAATGAACATTTCATATTTGCCTTTTCCCTTGATTTAATTTATATTTATATATTAATTTTTAAATGCCTAGCCTATTCATAATCTGTTATCTATTACTCCTAGTAATAGTCAGGGAGTGGTCTAAAAAAAATAAAACATAATACATTGTGAGGGCTGATAGATTATAGAATTTTTTAAATATTTTAACTTATTTATTAGCATTTTCTTTGTATGAGCTGTATACCTTCATTACAAAAACCCTTGCATAAAGGTATTTCTTTAGTAATTTATTTAAATTGTATATAGTTTTTAGAGGCATATGAAAGAGGAGAAGTTCTGGATTTAGGAGTACCATAGATTCAAACAAAGCTTTATTCTGATTTGAAAAAGTAATGGGTGTCACTTGTGCTTAAAGAGCTGCTTAAAACACTTTGGGTCAGGCCCACCAAGGTGAGACCTTGGGAAGCCTGGGAGAGACTTAGTTTCCCAATTTATGAAATGGGTATATTAATATACTTATTTTATTTTATTGTTATGAAACTTATTTAAGATAATATGTGTTAAATATTTAGTCAAGTGCACTGCATGTTGGATACAAATAACGCATATAAATTTATTTCCTCATCACCCTGCTCTCCCCATTGCATTTCATTGCACCATTAGGAAGAAAGATATAAAATTAAGAGCTATCAGATGGAAGTTCTAGGTAAATATGCATCAGTGAAATGAAGAATGAGGCCCACTATTAGATCACTGAATGAGTTTTAGAAGGGTAGTAAGTGCAACATGAAAAAAAAAAGAGAGAGAGGGAAGAATAGTTTGACCGAATCATTTGCTGATATTTACCAAATACAAAATAAATATTTGTTGAAAGGGTGCATGGGTAAAATGAATGAATGACAATGAATAGGGCAAAGTGTGAAATATAGATTTATAGGGGTGCCTGGGTGGCTCAGTTGGTTAAACATCTGACTTCCGATCTCAGCTCTAGTCTTGATCTTGGAATTGTGGGATCGAGTCCCATGCTGGGCTCCATGCTGGACATGGAGCCTACTTAAAGTAAAATTGAAAAATTAAAAAAGATAAATTTATGATAAAATGATGAAGTGAGTTAATGAGAAATTAAATGCACATCATTGTAATTGGATGTGTCTATATTTATATACATGCATATTTATTTAATATGGTTGTGGAATATAGTAGATCTAGTGTGTTAACCTAAAATATCCTTTTGCATAATAAATGCTCTGATATTAAAATATGTGAAGTTATTTTTTCCTGTTGTAAGTTAAAAGTCATTTTATTTGACAGATTTTGCTAATTTATAGAATATTTATTTCTAAGTTTTTTCTTAAACAGCTCTATCTCCTCTATTCTTATTGCTTTCATAAATCAGGAGACCTGGTAGTCTGCAGCTTAGCAAAGATTTGCCTTTCTAATTTTTTTCTTGTTTGGGAAATCATTACCACAGGAACATGCTTGTCTTACCCACATCCTGAAGTAGCTGGTATGTTTCTTTTGCACGAAATTATAAACTTTTGTTAGGAGTATGTGAACATCTAGCAATATACTTTATTTTGTTTATAGTTTTTGCTGTTTTCTTAAAAATGAAAAGTACCCTAGGATTTCTGATATATGTTTATTATGTTCTGTTCCTTTTGACTACATGATGGAATATAGATGATGCACAGGTGTTAGGATATTACTGTAAACCATCCTCTTATCACTCCCTGTTCTTAGAGCTTTTTTCTCCTCATAAACTTATCACATGTTCCTGCAGGTAAAAAAATAAATGCTTCAACTTGTAAACTATATCGTCTGGCATAAATAACTTTTTGTAGGAGGAAGAGGCAACAATCAGCGTCTTAGCTAAAGGAAACCATTGTCCATATTTATCATTGCTAAATATACTCTGGATTTTTAATCCTTCAAGTAAATGCACAACTTAGAAATTAGTCTTTGAAGAGTTTACATTCTTAGCATACTTATCATACTGTATCTATTGATATGCCCAGATCCAGCGTTCTGAAAGAATGGATACATTGGGGCTTCAGGCCCACACTTTTAAAGGTCTGTCAGCGTAACCTAGGATGCTTACAATTTTTGAATATTACAACTAGAGATAGAAATAAAAACAAATTTTCACTCATGTACATAAGACTAAGATTTGAACCTCATTGCTTAACATCATTTCCTAAATCATCACATACTATAAACTGGATACACATTTTAGAGGTCTAGTTCAAGAACAGTATGGCCAGGAACATCAATCTATCTGTCCAAGAAGGAAGCCTCATGGAGCAGCAGGACATCCACTGTTACAGGATACCCATGAACTACTCATCCAAGAGTGGGGAGCAGTTCTGAAAACCCTATGAAAGGTTTTCAGTGGCCTATGGGCAGCAGGCTAAGCCAGGAGCCCAACTACTTAAGAGCCAAAGCTGTTCCAGCACAGCTCCCACCCAGCAGCCAGTGGTTCTTTACTGTGCAGTGGACTCCTCCTAGTAAATCCCAAACTTTCCAACGTGCAAGTCCTTTTTATGACTCTTACTGGCAAATTACCCAGAATCCCACAGTATTTGATATTTTTTTTAAGATTTTATTTATTTGAGAGAGAATGAGTGAGAGAGAGCACGAGAGAGGAGAAGGTTGGAGGAAGCTCCTCCCCAAGGAGCTCGGAGCCCAAAGCAGGACTTGATCCTGAAAGTCCAGGATCATAATCTGAACCGAAGGCAGTCGCTCAACCAACTGAGCCACCCAGGCACCCTATAGAAACTGCTTTTTAGCAGTTACCTACTGAATGAGTGGGAGTTACCAAAATTTGGACTAAAATTTGGCCATGCTTTCTTGAAGACACGGATTTTTCTAAGTCTCTGCCACAAAGCACCTGGCAATTTATGGAGATCTGCTGTGCATGCCCACGAACAAGTTGTAGTTGGAATTACCATTTGGAAGAAGGATCATCTATGTTGTTGCAAGCTGTTCATGGTTTTTAATTGTTGTGATTTTTGTTTTTAATGAAAACTTGGTGTTTAAATTCATGACCAGTTGAGGTTGCAGTGGTTGTTGGATTACTCTATAGTGTATGTTGTAATGCACATTTTTAAAAAATTTAATTTCTTTTCAGTGTAACAGAATTCATTGTTTACACACCACACCCAGTGCTCCATGCAATAGGTGCCCTCCATAAACCTACCACCTGGCTCACCCAACCTCCCACCCCCTGCCCCTTCAAACCCTCAGATGGTTTTTCAGAGTCCATAGTCTTACGATTCATCTTCCCCTCTAATTTCCTTCAACTCCTTTCTCTCCATCTTCCCATGTCCTCGTGTTATTTCTTATGCTCCACAAATAAGTGAAATCATATGATAATAGACTCTCTCTGCTTGACTTATTTCACTCAGCATAATCTCCTCCAGTTCTGTCCATGTTGCTACAAAAGTTGGATATTCATCCTTTCTGATGGAGGCATAATACTCCATAGTGTATATGGACCACAGCTTCCTTATCTGTTGTGTCCATTGAAGGGCATCTTGGTTCTTTCCACAGTTTGGCGATTGTGGCCATTGCTGCTATAAACACTGGGGTACAGATGGCCCTTCTTTTCACTATATCTGTATCTTTTGGGGTAAATACCCAGTAGTGCAATTGCAGAGTCATAGGGAAGCTCTATTTTTAATTTCTTAAGGAATCTCCACACTGTTTTCCAAAGTGGCTACACCAACTTGCATTCCCACCAACAGTGGAAGAGGGTTCCCCTTTCTCCACATCCTCTCCAACACACGTTGTTTCCTGTCTTGCTAATTTTGGCCATTTTAACTGGTGGAAGGTGGTATCTCAATGTGGTTTTAATTTGAATCTCCCTGATGGCTAGTGATGATGAACATTTTTTCATGTGTCTGATAGCCATTTGTATGTCTTCATTGGAGAAGTGTCTGTTCATGTCTTCTGCCCATTTTTTGATATGATTATCCATTTTGTGTGTGTTGAGTTTGAGAAGTTCTTTATAGATCCTGGATATCAACCTTTTGTCTGTACTGTCATTTGCAAATATCTTCTCCCATTCTGTGGGTTGTCTCTTTGTTTTGTTGACTGTTTCCTTTGCTGTGAAGAAGCTTTTGATCTTGATGAAGTCCCAAAAGTTCATTTTCGCTTTTGTTTCCTTTGCCTTTGGAGACATATCTTGAAAGAAGTTGCTGTGGCTGATATCGAAGAGGTTACTATCTATGTTCTCCTCTAGGATTCTGATGGATTCCTGTCTCACGTTGAGGTCTTTTATCCATTTTGAGTTTATCTTTGTGTACAGTGTAAGAGAATGGTCTAGTTTCATTCCTCTACATATAGCTCTCCATTTTTCCCAGCTTATTGAAGAGACTGCCTTTATTCCACTGTATATTTTTCTTGCTTTGTTGAAGATTATTTGACCATAGAGCTGAGGGTCCATATCTGTGCTCTCTACTCTGTTCCACTGGTCTGTGTGTCTGTTTTTTGCCAGTCCCTTGCTGTCTTGGTGATCACAGCTTTGTAGTAAAGCTTGAAATCAGGCAACGTGATGCTGCCAGTTTTTTCTTTTTCAACATTTCCTTAGCAATTCAGGGTGTCTTCTGATTCCATACAAATTTTAGGATTATTTGCTCTATCTTTTTGAAAAAAAAAAAAAAAAAGGTGGAATTTTTATCGGAATGGCATTAAAAGTATAGATTGTTCTAGGCAGTATAGACATTTTAACAATGTTTATTCTTCTAATCCAAGAGCATGGGATGGTCTTCCATCTTTTTGTGTCTTCTTTGATTTCTTTCATGAGTGTTCTGTAGTTCCTCAAGTACAGATCCTTTACCTCTTTGGTTAGGTTTATTCCCAGGTATTTTATCATTCTTGGTGCTATAGTAAATGGAATTGATTCTCTAAATTCCCTTTTTCTATTTTAGTTGTTAGCATGTAAGAAAGCAACTGATTTCTGTACATTGATGTTGTATCCTGCCACATTACTGAATTGCTGTATGAGTTCTAGTAGTTTGGGGGTGGAGCCTTTGGGTTTTCCATATAAAATATCATGTCATCTGCGAAGAGAGAGAGTTTGACTTCTTCATTGCCAATTTGGATACCTTCTATTTTTCTTTGTTATCTGATTGCTGTTGCTAGGACTTCTAACACTGTGTTGAACAAGAGTGGTGAGAGTGGGCATCCTTGTCATGTTCCTGATCTCAGCATGAAGGCTGTGAGCTTTTACCCATTGAGGATGATATTTGCTGTGGGTTTTTCATAGATAGATTATATGAAGTTCAGGAATGTTCTCTCTATCGCTATTCTTTGAAGCATTTTAATCAGGAACGGATGCTGGATTTTGTCAAATGCTTTTTCTGCATCAATTGAGAGGACCATGTGGTTCTTCTCTCTTCTCTTATTGATTTGTTCTATCACATTGATTGATTTGCAAATGTTTGAACCATCCTTGCAACCCAGGGATGAATCCCACCTGGTCATGGTGGATAATCTTTTTAATGTGCTGTTGGATGCACATTTTTAATCAATAGCAATTTTGACTTATGATTTTCCACTAACTAGACTTTAAAGATGCATTTGTTTGTTATGGTTTAACTCTAATACTCCTGTCACTACAGAAGATGTATACATACCCATCCCCAATTTGTTTATACAATGGCTTATTACCAGGTATTTTCCCCTCCCACTCCATGAGATTGTTTCTTTCCTACATAAGTCTCATCTGATTGGTTTGACCCTAAGCTCCAGATGCTCTCTTGTTCTTACTCTCTAACTCCAGGCTTTATTATTAGTCCAGTGGATTTCTAGACTCAAATTCTGACCATAGACTCTCCAGCTTAGCTCTTGCCTTGTTCCCTGGTGTTCCCTGGTTTCCCAGTGAATGACCCAGTCTTCACAATGTATTATTATTCAGTTCCCTTATGGACAGAATATTAACTTGAAGCCTGTGTCATTCAAGTGACATCACTGGGTAACTGATCCAAGTACACTGATTAATTTTAGTAGATGAGTGTGAATAAATCATTATTTTTACTTATTTAAGAGATATATATTGTATTAGCTCAGGCTGCCATAAGAAAATACTGTAGACTAGGTGGCTGAAACAACAGGAAATTTTATTTCTCACAGTTCCAGAAAGTCCAAGTTCAGGATAATAGCTGATTCAGTTCCTTGATGAGGACTCTTTTCCTGACTTGCTGATGGCTACCTCACTGTGTCCTTACATGGAGAGAGCGAGAACTCTGGTCTGTCCTCTTCTTAAGAGGATCCTAATCCCATCATGGGGGACCCATCCTCATAAACCCTTCTATACCAAAGTACTTCCCAAAGCTCTGCCTCCAAATACTATCACGGTGGAGTTAAGGCCTCAACATATGAATTTTGGAGGGACTTATTTATTCAGGACACATGTTTACTTGGGACACATAAAATGCCTCAAAGTACATATTTGCCAGTCAAGTATAGGAAACTTATTTTCACGTGAAATTGTTTTATTGCATTTTATCCCCTGCTGAGAAAGAAGTCTTAACACCTTGTCTTTTGACGATGAAGATATGTTTATATCTTTTGTTTCCAGACATGCAGGAATGTAGCTGCCTTTTAAGTAGGTAGAATAAGCAGTTGCTTTCATATTCTTAGTTGAGATGTTCTGTTAGGCATTCTACTTTGAAGCTTCTGCCTGCCGTTGTACCTGATAACCCCACGTTATCACTCTTTTAGATTAAGACTTCAGAGGTATCTGTTAAAATACAAACACTTCCCAAGATAAGTAGCAAGAATCATGATCAACATCCAAATAGAAAAGAAGTTTGATATTGAAAAGAATGTTCTCACTATCATTCTAGTTTAGTTTATATGTCATACATTTTGTAACTTTGTTGTCTTCTCCCTTTTGCTTAGAGTTTTGCCTCCAACCCCCTAAATTTTTCCCATAATACTAGGGCTACCTGGTTGGATTTTTCAGACTAAGCTTCATTATGTGACTGTGTCTTGGTGAAGTCACCAGTATGCCCTAGAGTAGAGTGATTCATGTAATCAACCATAGTGATAATAATTTACAGAAAAGGGACACATGCACCCGAATGTTTATAGGAGCAATGTCCACAATAGCCAAACTATGGAAAGAACCTAGATGTCCATCAACAGATGAATGGATCAAGAAGATGTGGTATATATACACAATGGAATACTATGCAGCCATCAAAAGAAATGAAATCTTGCCATTTGCAACAACATGGATGGAACTAGAGCGTATCATGCTTAGCGAAATAAGTCAAGCGGAGAAAGACAACTATCATATGATCTCCCTGATATGAGGAAGTGGTGATGCAACATGGAGGCTTAAGTGGGTAGAAGAAGAATAAATGAAACAAGATGGGATTGGGAGGGAGACAAACCATAAGTGACTCTTAATCTCACGAAACAAACTGAGGGTTGCCGGGGGGAGGGGGTTTGGGAGAAGGGGGTGGGATTATGGACATTGGGGAGGGTATGTGATTTGGTGAGTGCTGTGAAGTGTGTAAACCTGGTGATTCACAGACCTGTACCCCTGGGGATAAAAATATATGTTTATAAAAAATAAAAAATTAAAAAAAAAAAAAACATTTACATTTCAAAAAAAAAAAAAAATTTACAGAACAGAACATCAATGTATTGGTTTTCAAAGGGAGACATAGTTGCCCTTGGCCTGTGGTTGCCAAGAAACAAGGATGTCTTCTAACTGCTGTGGATCAAAGGTTTCAGAGAGCTGGAGTACGTTTGACAGAAGTCTGGGACTTCTTTCCGTGGGGTGAGGGGATGAGGGGAAACCTTAGGTCATGGAAAGGGTATTTCACTTTAAATGACTAGAATAAGTGACAACCTAAGCCCATTAGAGAACCATGGTAGGAATAGTTGAATTAAGGTATCAAGTCCAAGGCATTAGACCAGAATTAAGAAATGGTTTACAGGGCACCTGGGTAGCTCAGTGGGTTAAAGCCTCTGCCTTCGGCTCAGGTCATAATCTCAGGGTCCTGGGATCGAGCCCCGCATTGGGCTCTCTGCTCAGCAGGGAGCCTGCTTCCCCCTCTCTCTCTCTCCCTGCCTCTCTGTCTACTTGCGATCTCTCTCTGTCAAATAAATAAATAAATAATAAAAAAGAAATGGTTTACAAGGCCAAAGATTGGTACCCAGATAGAATGAGGGATGAGAAGGATAGAGCAAAGGAAAAAGAGTTTGGGATGGCTGAGATGAATAAAAGTAGAGTGAATGTCCACCACCCATTTTTATTTTCCCATGATGACATAGATTAGGGAGAAGCCAGTCCTCTTCTAGGCTCCTCTCATCTGGGGTCAGGCAAGACAAAGGATGGTTCAGGCCTTCCTGGGCTTTCTAACACTGATTTTCTGGTTCATCCTGTACCTACTTTGCCAACTAGAGGAGCCATCTTCTGTGCATCTAGTCCAGCTTATCTTCAGTTAGTTACTCAGATTGCCCACCTAATATTTTAAAAGAGGTTTTGAAGATCTGAACTCTAGAACTATGTCTTATCAGCTACACATGTCATGTCAGAACACATGGGGTTGTTAATTTCAAGAAAATTGAATGGATCTAAGAAAGTCTGAATTTTGGTGTGGGGCAGATGTCTTGGGCTGAAAACTAGAAGCCCTGGAATAATTCCCCTGGAATACCCTCCCATTGCACTCCTCCTACCCAGTGCCTAGGGTCACTCAGTCATATTCTTTGGTACACTGGACTTACCATAGTTTTTATACAATGGGTAGTCCCCTCTAAGCTTTTTTTTTTGGGGGGGGGGGCTGGGTGTTGTTGGTCCATACCTCTTTAAGATATCAACCTTAGCAGTGAAGTTATGAAAATAGAATGCAGTAGCCATTGCTATGAGAGGGGGTATTCTGTGTGGAAAAATTCTACATGAATTTTTCAGTGACAAGCTAGATAGACCAAATTATAGTGTCTACACACTTTGTGATATTGGAGAAATTCCAGCCAAATGTGTCCCTGGCTAAGCAATGACAGCAGATAGATGAATTCAGATGTAGAAGCTTGTGGAAAATTACTTGAGCCACAAGAGCACAGAGATTATTATAGATTATTGTATTATAGATAATTATAGATTATTATATTATTATATTATCTTGAGGAAGACTACCACCTCTCTAATGAAGAGAACATGATTTGAATGACTAAGGAAGGAAATTTACTATTTTTTATAAGGAGAGCTACCACCACCAGAATTGTTTGGCAGCCCTGGCATAGATTGGGCTCTGATATAAAGTCCAGTATATATCCAAGGGCATTTGGGGCCAGAGAAATGCAAGACTTAGAGTCTCAATTTGTTCTAGCTCCAGGCAGTTGTGCTTTGAAAAACATTGGGCTAGACACACAGCTGCTGTAATTCCTGGTGTGTCACGTTTAATGCCTTGGAAGGGCCTTGGTGGCTTTCCAGAGCAGTGAATGGAGCCAGGAGTAGGAACCTGCCATTTTGGGGTAAATAAACTAATCTCTCACTAATCCCTCTCTGTGAGTCACTGTGAATATGTCTGAAATCAGAATACTAAGTAAGTAGAAACCCTTGCCTATTGTTTATATCCAATTTGTCACTGAATTTCAACAGCACTGAAATGTAAGTTTTTAGGACAGAGGATCTCTCAGAATGACTTAGTGTCCGTTACCCCTACTAATCAAACCTACAAGACAAAGTATCAGCTCCATGATTCTTGCTGCCTAATGCATAAGTAATCAGTTGCTCAAAGTTTTAGGAAAAGAAGACTGCCACTGTTTGCAAGTGCTGAGCATTCTGAATTTCCAGGTCTGTTACCAGCTAGAGTGAGTTGATTGCAGAATGAGGTACCAGACTCCCCCATGTGTGAGCCTATAAGCTTTAACAGTGTTCAGCACCACATGCTAGGTAATTGACCATGACCAACTTGAATTTCCTTCTAAAAACAAGTATAAGGTAGATGGACTCTGTTACCCTAGGTCGTCTTTTGTGCAAAGCTAGAATTAAACACATCTGTTCATGGAATACTACATCAAAAACTAATGATGTGCTGTAGGGCGACTAACATAACATAATAAAAAAAATAAAATAAGCACATTTGTTTTCATAATAATAGATCAGGACAGACTGGGGAAGGCTACTGCTGGGACAGAAATGATCAGGCTTCTGAGTAAAAGCCATAATTTGATTAAGATCAGTTCTTCAGATTGGCTGATGAGTTGGAGTTAACCATGAGATTGATTGATAGACAGGCATTGATGACTCAGTTCTGCTTCTGGCCAGAACAGTCTTCAGCTCACATTGTACTTCCTGGTGGTAGATAATGGCATGGCCCAGTCTGTGTGCTCTAGCACAGAGGGGTGTGGGGGCATACCTTCTCTCTGGAAGTGCACCTCCCTGACCAATGTTAGTGTGAGGTGTACATCCCCACCTCCCTTGCTTCTCTGGAACCTGAAGGCCAGACTGTCTGGCCAGAAGGTATGGTCAGGAAGCTGATAATACTCAGACCTGACTGGAGGTCAGATGACTCAGAAAAGCTGCCAAGTTCACTCAGCAGGGCCAGTTCATCTTTTCAACTTGTTCTGAGACCTTTAATCTGGGCCCCTGTGCAGAGCCCTTTCTATAACAGCTCCTGGACGAGAGGCCAAAATTCAGTTACACATCAGCCAGCTGCTATGTCTTCTCTTCCTCCTTAACAAAGGCAGTAGAAGGCAGTATCGATCCTTTCCATTGGACCCTGGCCATCAAACAAGCACCACGCAGTGGTCAAGAAACCGGGTGGCCAGGTTATATGAACTGAACTCCCCACCAGATAAGGCAGCTAGTTACCCCTTCTGTTTCTCCTGTTTCCGGCTGGTTGTCAGGAATTTTTAAATCTAATTTACAGATTTCGGCAGTTCCTCTAGATTCCTTCAGGATTTTGGGGTAGTTGGAGGATAGAAAGCTTAAGAAAGGGAGACAACACAGCCTCTGAAAGCTACCAAGTTTTTCCCTATTTATGTCTGTGGAGTATGTCTTTTCTGAGTGCCAGATTTCTCAAGCGCTGTACCTGGAATATGGCCACGTGACTTTCCATGTTGCCGCTGTCATAAATGTGCTTCTATAATATTGAATGCTTTCTGGTAGGAGGCAGGACAGATCCAGACCCTAGTTCAGCCAGGAGAGCTGGTGCCCGGGATTGAGTTCTTAGAGCTGAAACCAAGATGGTCAGGATAATTTACCTGAAGTCACTGAAAACAGGAAGAGGCAGGGGTGGGCTTAAGCCAAGGCCTTTGAATACTCCAATGATCAAAGCTCAGATTGGGTGAGAACCAGACTAGAAAATGAAAACAAAGGCGGCAGGCTGGAAGTGAGGCAGAACTGGAACAGAACAGGACTCACGCCCATTAAAGTCCTGGAAACAAAGTAAGGAAGCCCTAGGCAATTGCCACAAAGAGAGCTAGAATACCTGCAGCTTATTTTTTATCTGCCAGTCAGGGGTTACACTGTTGGGTCAACCTAGTTTAACAAACCCAAGAAAAATAGGCAGTTAAAAATATGAAATTAACGAGGTCACAAACAGCTTGCCACAGAGCGGCTCTTATCTACCCGTTCACACAGGCTGCTCTTTTCTACTCCAGGACCCTGAAAATCTCTGGCCTTGCTTCTTACAAAGTCCCTAAGTTAAGAGTTATTTAAATTTACTGCATTTTCACTGGGATGCTGTGTGCTGCCACTAAAAAAAAAAAAAAAAAAACAAAACAAAAAAAAAAAACAAAACAAAAAAAAAAACAGAATACCTGGATTTAATGGAGAGTTTCCCTCAAAATTATCCTGCACAGCCATGACTTCTAGAAATGCTTCCAGGATTAGCTCATTTCACATGGTGTGTGGATTCTTAATAATTTCTGTGAGGATGACGTTTTCTGATCTTGTTCCTGGATTTGAAATTGGGTTGTATCTAAGTCATCTTTGTACTTAATCAAAATTACTAAAATGATATCCATGTATTAACTCATTTATTCAGTTCACATAAGCCCATGCTACTGATTGCTTCATTGATCCATTAATTCAGTCAATAAGTATTGACTATCTACTTTGTGCCCGCATTATTCTAAGTACTAGAGATATGAAGTTGATTAAAATAGAGATCCTTTCCGCCTGGTGCTCACAGTTTAGTGGAGATGAGAAAAAAAAACAAAACAAAATAATATTCCAGAGCATGATGTTAAGTGTGGATAAGCACAGGTGGTTATGGGGACACTGGAAGGGGTGAGTTACCGCCGAGTTGTAAGGTATGAGCAAAATTGTATTTCAAGTATCAAAGACTGTCATCACTTCCTCACTTCTTGCAGAGTGCTGTGCAAGAGAAAGCCAGCCATAGGAGATGCAAGACTAAGGCAGCTTGAAGATCTGTATGATGGAGTGCATTGGTTGTGCATTGGCTATATTCTGAAGGGTTCATAGCCCCCTTTTGTGGAGTTACTACCTGTGGTGTTTCTCAAAGACACTTTATTAGAAACTTTCATCTTAAGTCCTTTGGCCATGCTGTACCAAGGCAATCTGTTCATTGTTGGTTTTATTATATAGATTAAAACATTGCCTTTCAGGAACACCCAAGCAGATGTCAAAAACACTGTAAGTGTTGTGTTCCCTAAGAACTTCTTTCTCTTTCTAAAGACTTTCTAGTGACTTCCAACAAAGGGCAGAGGCTGTTAACACCGTTGTAAATCCATGGTCCCTGTGTGTTGGTAGACAAGAATTCACAGGGAGAGGTGGACCCCTAGGTGTTGGTGGATCTTGAGTCTTGTATCTTCTCAAGTATGCATACTGATGGTATTTATGCAGGGACAATAAAAATATTACTGCTTAAAGAAATATTCATAATTATTATATATATATGACAATTTCCACTAATCAAGTGCTAGTATCAGGAAGCACATCTACACAGAAAAAGTATCTCGTTAAATCAATAGTTTGAACCAAGTGATACTTAGTACTGTCCACGCTAGGCATCAGAGTCTTGAAACTAATAGTAAGGTATCTATTTATAATAGTGCCTGAAGGAATAAGAATGGTACATTTTGTTATATGATATTTCCTCTAATAAAATGTTATTATATAATTAACATAATTAGATATAACCAACCATGTAAAATAGGGATCTGGTTAAAAAAAAAAAAAAAAAAAAGGAAAATCTAGTTCCTCTTCACTAATGGCTCTCTTTAACTCATTGTATTTAAACTAGTAACTTCATTCTGGTCTGAATTTTCCTTTTGCCAGTTCTTCTGACCTCTTATTCACTGCCATGTTTTTATTCCAAACTGTGATGATTACTTTGACTTACCCTTTATCTTGGTCTTCATTTAGAAATTTTATCAACTGTATTTTTAAGATGGTTCTACAAAATGTGTTCCACCAAATCCTTGATCTCCTTATCTCCACAGGTTAGCCTTAGTGTTCAAAGAAAATGTTCCTAACCTAAGCATTCAAAGAAAATGTTCTCTGCATGGTCAACATTCTATCCCATTGTGTTGGCCGCATTCTACCACTAATTCAGTGATGGAACAGGGCTTTATTCTGATCCCTTTGTGAGGATGCATGCCTCTTGGATTGGGGTGCAAGCTGAATGTGGTTTCTCCCGTTGGTAACCCTCCTATGTGACACAGTTATGTGCCTCCAACAGCAGCCTGAGAACTTCATAGTTAAGCATTTAAAGTGCACAGTCACATAGGCTGCACACACAAGGATTTCATTCAATTTTACAGCACCCCGTGAAATAGATGCTATCATTACACAAAGAGGAGACATTGACAAAAGTACAAAACAAATAAGTAGCAGAACTATTATGGGAATCCCGGTCATTTGATTTCAGTCCCAGAATGGTTCCTTTAGAAGAGATTAAATGACTATACTGCACAAAATCATTAGAACATTGGAGACTTTCCATTTAAAACTGGACTTGGACTTAAAGCCTTTTATTATTTTTATTTTTTGGTGTCTTTTTTTTTTAAATTATGTTCAGGTGGCCAGCATATAGTACATCATAAGTTTTTATGCAAGGTTAAAGCCTTTTTTTAAGAATAATATCTCTGGTTTGTTTTTTAATTTGATTCATTCCTGATTGGCCACATTACATAAAATTCTTATCACTTGTCTAATTTAGAAGTATTAGTGATTCCAATGAAAGTGGAAGCAAAAAATATATTATAATTCAGTGATTATGGAAAGCAATTTAGTATTTAGGTAATTTTGAACAATGCATATAATTATTGTGCACAGAATTATTAGAAAAACCAAAGACAAACAAAACAAAATAAAATTTATAAAGAAAAGATAGTTTGACCAGAAGTAATAATCAGATACAGTTATATTTATTTAGTAATTAATTCCACCAATTTTAAAGGAAAACCTATTATGAATACTTTGGGGTGTTTTTATTTATTTGTTTCAAAAAGCATTTCTTTACCTCAGAATGTTGTCATATCTGAAGTTCTGTCACCAAACCAGGTAAATCTTCTATAGCACTTATCAAATCTGTCAGTTTACATTGAGTGAAATTTTTTTGTCAGACAATTGATAGATATTGAAAGAATACTGATAAAAATTTAAATGCAACAATATAGGCATGTATTTATTAATATATGACAGAGCATATATAAAACATATATACATTTATATATGACCTTGCATATACGAATATTTATGCTATGTCACATAGAATATATATTAATGTAAATATACAAATGTAAAGATTTATATCCTGATGTGTAGTCAGAATAAAGATAAGACTTTCCTCCTCCTCCCCCCACAAAAAAATGACATAAGGCAATTCAGATTAGCAGAAGTTGAAAAATTGACTTGTGTTTTGTGAAGAAATATAGTGAACTTTGTCATTTGTTTTTGTTCTCTCTTTGCTTTTCATGATAGCCCTATGTTGTTGAGGGAGCTCATTTTCTCCCCCAGTGGATATTTCTCATGTTTTTCTGTCCCAGTTATTTGGCCTAAGAAGACAAAGCTAAAGGGGTTGGGGGAAAATTGACTGGGGGCAAGTGATAAAATTTTTTTAAAAAGTGCTAATGAAATGGATCAACTTTGGGGTGCCTGGGTGGCTCAGTGGTTTCAGGCTTCTGTCCTCAGCTCAGGTCATGGCCCCAGGGTCCTGGGATCAAGCCCCACGTTGGGTTCTCTGCTCAGCAGGGAGTCTGCTTCCCCCTTTCTCTCTCTGCCTGCCTCTCTGTCTACTTGTAATCTATGTCAAATAAATAAATAAAATCTTTTTTAAAAAATTGGATCATCTTTAATAAGAATTGGAGAAGACTTAAACATGATTTCTTTAAAAAGCTGATAAGCTGATATATCTTGAATTCATAATGTTCTGGACCACTGACACAACACATTAGAGTGTTTTGAAATTTGAATAGTTAGATAAATAAGTTGTACGTGCTAATTCCAAATAATCTTTTTTAGGTTCAATTAGCCAACATTTAGTACAGTATTAGTTTCAGATGGAGAGTTCAATATAATTTCAAATAATCTTAAAATATATCACAAATTATAAGAATTTCTACTCTTTGTAGATTGTGGATGGAATATTTATATTATGAAATATTACCTTATATATGTATCAAAGATAACTTTTTAAGATCATTTAAGTGACTTCAGAAAAAATAGTATCTTACCGAAGTTTTCAATAATCTGTATATAAATTAAACCCTGATTCTTATCTGTTTTTATGTCTTTAATTTTTTTAATTTTTTAAATTATTATTATAGTGATATTATAGCAATTTTGAACACTTTAGAAAATACAATAGACATTTTAACAATGTTTATTCTTCTGATCCAAGAGCATGGAATGGTCTTCCATCTTTTTGTGTCTTCTTCAATTTCTTTCATGAGTGTATTGTAGTTCATCAAGCACAGATCCTTTACCTCTTTTGTTAGGTTTATTCCCAGGTATATTATGGTTCTTGGTGCTATGGAATCGATTCTCTAATTTCCCTTTCTGTATTTTCATTGTTAGTGTATAAGAAAGCCACTGATTTCTGTACATTGACTTTGTATCCTGCCATGTTGCTGAATTGTGTATCAATAAATCAATGTGTTAAATTACTCTCCCACCAGTATTGAATGAGAAGTATGACTAATTTTTTTGTGTTAGACAAAATATGATGCATCATTGTTTTATTTGGGTATCTTTATTTCTGTGAATTTGAACATTGCTTCAAAAACTCATTGACCATTTTATTTCTATTTTGGGTACTGACTGTTCGTATTCTTTGTGCCTTTTTTTTTTTCTATTGGGATATTTTTCTTTTTTATCTGATCAACTTGTGGCTTTTTATAAACTAAGACTATTAACCCTTTGTCAAAGGTATATATGTTCATATTCCTTTTGTTCTTTATGTTTAAGTTGTGTGTAGGTATGTTTATTTGGGGGGAATGTATAGAATATTTTATTTTCATATAAACAAATTTATCAGGCTTTATCTGGTTTCCATGCTTAAAAATACCATCCTGGAACATATAAATGTTAATCCAGATTTTGGTGCCTCCATGATTTATTGGTTCAAGAATCTATTTTCATAAAAATATAAGGATATACAACTTTATTTTTTTTAAATATGTGGCCATAAGTTATTCTAGTGCCGGTTATGAAATAATTTACTTCTCTGTTTCTGTGAAATATAAACCTTATTATGTATTGAATTCCTACTATACTTAGCTCTGTTTATAAAATTTATATTTTTGTGCATTGAACAAACATTTCTTTCTGAAATTCATTTTTTTCATTACTGTATCTTTTTTTAAAATTAAATTCCATTTGCCAACACGTAGTACATCATTAATTTCAGATGTAGAGTTCAGTAATTCATCACTTGTGATATGCTCATCATATCACGTGCCCTCCTTAATGCCTGTCACCCAGTAATTCCACCCACCTCCCCTCTCACAACCCTCAGTTTGTTTCCTATAGTTGAGAATCTCTCATGGTTTGTCTCCCTCTCTGGTTTCATCCCGTTCAATTTTCCCTCCCTTCCCCTGTGATCCTCTGCACTACTTCTTATATTCCACATATGAGTGAAACCATATGATAATTATCTTTCTCTGATTGACTTATTTCACTTAGCATAATATACTCTAGTTCCATCCATATCGTTGCAAATGGCAAGATTTCATTTTTTGTTGGCTGAGTAATATTCCAGTGTGTGTGTGTGTGTGTGTGTATGCAAAATATATACTTATATGACTGATATGTCATTTAAAAATATCTCTCCTCTACTCTATGGTCAACTAATCTTCAACAAATCTGGGAATAATACCCAATGGAAAAAAGACAGTCTCTTCAACAAATGGTGTTGGGAAAATTGGACAGCCACATGCAGAAGAATGAAACTGGATCATTTTCTTACACCATACACAAAAATAAACTCAAAATGGATTAAAGACCTACATGTGAGACAGGAATCCATCAAAATCCTAGAGGAGAACACAGGCAACAACCTCTTTGACTTCAGCCTCAGCAACTTCTTGTTAGACAAGTTTCCAAAGGCAAGAGAAACAAGCAAAAATGAACTATGGGGACTTCCTTAAGATCAAAAGCTTTTGCACAGCAAAGGAAACAATTGACAAAACCAAAAGACAGCCTACAGTATGGGAGAAGATATTTGCAAATGACATATCAGATAAGGGCTAGTATCCAAAATCTATAAAGAACTTATCAAAATCAACACCCCAAAACCAAATAATCCAGTCAAGAAATGTGCAGAAGACATGAGCAGACAGTTCTGCAAAGAAGACGTAGAAATGACCAACAGACATATGAAGAAATGCTCCACATCACTTGGCATCAGAAAAATACAAAGCCGCTGCCTTCGGCTCAGGTCATGATCTCAGGGTCCTGGGATTGAGCCCCACATCGGGCTCTCTGCTCAGCAGGGTGCCTGCTTCCTCCTCTCTCTCTGCCTGCCTCTCTGCCTACTTGTGATCTCTCTCTGTCAAATAAATAAAATCTTTAAAAAAAAAAAAAGAAAAATACAAAGCAAAACCACAATAAGATACCACTTCACACCAGTCAGAATGGCTAAAATTAATAAGTCAGGAAACAAAAAATGTTGACAAGGATGCAGGGAAAGGGGAACCCTCTTAAACTGTTGGTGGGAATGCAAGATGATATAGCCACTCTGGAAAAAAGAAATTAAAAATGGAGCTACTCTACAACCCAGCAACTGTGCTACTGGTATTCACCCAAAGGATAAAAATGTAGTGATCTGAAGGGGCACATGTGCCCCAATGTTTATAGTAGCAATGTCCACAATAGCCAAACTGGAAAGAGCCCAGATGTCCATCAACAGATGAATGGATAGAGAAGATACGGTACATATATAAAATGGGATATTACTCAGCCATCAGAAAATTGAAATCTTGCCATTTGCAACAACATGGGTGGAACTAGAGGATATTATGCTAAGTGAAATAAGTCAATCAGAGAATGACAATTGTTATATGGTTTCACTCACATATGGAAATTAAGAAACAAAACAGGATCATATGGGAAGGGAGGGGGAAAAAAAGATAAATCAGAGAAGGAGACAAACCATGAGAGACTCTAAACTATAGGAAACAAACTGGGTGCTATGTGCAACAGATGAATTACTGAACTCTACCTCTGAAATTAATATATGTTAATTAACTGAATTTAAATATAATAGATTTTTTTTTAAATTTAAGTATTCTTAAAATCTCTTGTTTCTTTCATTGTGTGTTACAAAATGGATACTTGCTATTCTTCACTTTTGTTCAGAACTAGTAGCAATTTCTTTATCATGATTAGTCTGGACAAGTTCTAGAAATATATCAATAAAAAGTAACTTTACTCTCTAAACATTTCCATTTTTATGAGTTCCTTCCTCATTTATTTAAAATTATTTTTTCCTATTTTAATTTTTAGTTTGTTTCCCTTATTTTTTATTTTAGATCAGGAATTTTATGGGACTATGAATTTTCCTCTGAGTACAGTTAGATCCCATCCCATATTTTTAATAAATTTATTTTTTAGTGTTCCATTGTACATTTTTTAAAATTTATTTTTTATTTATTTTCAGCATAACAGTATTCATTGTTTTTGTACCACACCCAGTGCTCCATGCAATCTGTGCCCTCTCTAATACCCACCACCTGGTTCCCCCAACCTTCCACACCCCCCACCACTTAAAACCCCTCAGATTGTTTTTCAAAGTACATAGTCTCTCATGGTTCACCTCCCCTTCCAATTTCCCCCAACTCCCTTCTCCTCTCTAACTCCCCATGTCCTCCATGCTATTTGTTATGCTCCACAAATAAGTGAAACCATATGATAATTGACTCTCTCTGTTTGACTTATTTCACTCAGCATAATCTCCTCCAGTCCTGTCCATGTTGCTACAAAAGTTGGATATTCATCCTTTCTGATGGAGGCATAATACTCCATAGTGTATATGGACCACATCTTCCTTATCCATTTGTCCGTTGAAGGGCATCTTGGTTCTTTCCACAGTTTGGCGACCATGGCAATTGCTGCTATAAACATTGGGGTACAGATGGCCCTTCTTTTCACTACATCTGTATCGTTGCGGTAAATACCCAGTAGTGCAATTGCAGGGTCATAGGGAAGTTCTATTTTTAATTTCTTGAGGAATCTCCGCACTGTTCTCCAAAGAGGCTGCACCAACTTGCATTCCCACCAACAGTGTAAGAGGGTTCCCCTTTCTCCACATCCCCTCCAACACATGTTGTTTCCTGTCTTGCTAATTTTGGCCATTCTAACTGGTGGAAGGTGATATCTCAATGTGGTTTTAATTTGAATCTCCCTAATGACTAGTGATGAGCATTTTTTCATGTGTCTGATAGCCATTTGCATGTCTTCATTAGAGAAGTGTCTGTTCATATCTTCTGCCCATTTTTTGATATGATTATCTGTTTTGTGTGTGTTGAGTTTGAGGAGTTCTTTATAGATCCTGGATATCAACCTTTTGTCTGTACTGTCATTTGCAAATATCTTCTCCCATTCCGTGGGTTGCCTCTTTGTTTTCTTGACTGTTTCCTTTGCTGTGCAGAACCTTTTGATTTTGATGAAATCCCAGAAGTTTATTTTGGCTTTTGTTTCCTTTGCCTTTGGAGACCTATCTTGAAAGAAGTTGCTGTGGCTGATATGGAAGAAATTACTGCCTATGTTCTTTTCTAGGATTCTGATGGATTCCTGTCTCATATTGAGGTCTTTTATCCATTTTGAGTTTATCTTTGTGTATGGTATAAGAGAATGGTCGAGTTTCATTCTTCTACATATAGCTGCCCAGTTTTTCCAGCACCATTTATTGAAGAGACTGTCCTTTTTCCACTGTATATTTTTTTCCCGTTTTGTCGAAGATTATTTGACCATAGAGTTGAGGGTCCATATTTGGGCTCTCTACTCTGTTCCACTGGTCTATGTGTCTGTTTTTATGCCAGTACCATGCTGTCTTCACATTTTTATTTTTAATTTCTTCTTTAATCCAAGAACTATTTTACAAGAATGTTTTTAATTTTTAAGGATTTATATTTCTCATCTCTTTCTAAAATTGATTTCCAGTTTTATTGCAAAGAGCATGGTTTGTAGTTTGTTTGGAAACCTGTAATTATTTGATCATTTCAGCAAGAAACCTGAAGAAACTGGGAGTCAAACATAATAGAGGGCATCATATCAGGCATGAATACTTTCTTTTATCTTTCTTATATTAAAATATCTTAAAATAAGCTTAGTACTTGCATAAGAAACCAGATAAATGACTATTCTCTTTTATCTGTTTACTGAGAGTAGCTTCAATTTAAGTGTCTTTATGATCAACCTGAGTTACAATATGTCTCAAATAACTTAATATGCTTACTTTTATAAACTGTTAAGGATTTTTGAGTTTTTTCTTTTTCACTTTTCCATACGAAGCTTTTTTTGCATATTATTTATGTTATTTCTATTTATGTAACATAATTAAAATATTACTTTTGTTTGCTATAATTTGAATTTAAATATTAAAATTTTTTTGTCTAAATTCCACTTTTAAGAATATTCTGTTTTGTTTGTTTTATTGTTATTTTGCAGAACATGATTGGAGAGTGGGCCTTACCAGAAGAAATGGTTGATAATATACCACCCTCCAACAATAACATATTGGGCCATGTGATTCACAGATTAGTTGAAAAATCTCATCCTCCTCAAGTCAAATCAACAATACCAGAATTACCTTCATTTGCTATTAAAGGGTGCTTACTGGGGAAAACATTTAGTGGAAAAACCACGGCTCTAAAGGCTCTACAAAAAGGTAGAATTTCTTCTTCTTCTTTTTTTTTTTTTTTAACTTATTGGATTCTATTTGCATTGACTGTAGCTTCAAATGACTAGGTATGTAGACAATATACATAAGAACCTGCTGATATATTGGGAAACTCTGTCATCAAAAGTTTTGTCCAAGACAGACACTTTTAGGATTGTAGAGTCATAAACTAGTGCTGTCCCATCAAACCTGGATATATGGATATGTTATATATTGGTGTGAATAATCTTAAGAAATAGTAAGTTAGAAACTTTTCCTTATAGATTTTATTTACCTACCAATGAAGAGGGAAGTTAATAATTTATAACAAATATAAAAGAAATCCACTTCAAATTATAAGTGTATTAATTCTTCACAGTCATTGAGTTATGTCTTTTTAATGAACCTGTGGCTTTCTCCTTTGAAGCTCATTCAGGTAGAAGGCCAGGTTTCCATCTGTTTAATTACTTTTTATTCAGTCATACTTATTTTTTACTGTTTTCACTGGGAAACTCATAATTTGCAGAGACTATTAAGACCATCTTAAACTATTTCAATGCAGACAAGAATAGACCATTCTTGTGATATTAAAAGGACCTCCTTGAAAAGCGGCTTGACAAAGGCACAATGAGATACCAGTTCACACCCACTAAGATGGGTATAATTAAAAACCAAAAGGAAAATAACAAGTGTTGGTGAGGAAATGTTGATTGGAACCCTCCTCATACATTGCTTGTGAGAATGTAAAATGGTATTGCCACCATGGAAAGCAATTTGGTGGTTCCTCACTAAATTAAAAAAAAGAATTACCATATGACCCCAACTATGAGATATATACCTTCAAAGGTGTGAAAACAGGTGTTCAAAATAAATCTTGTGCAGGAATATTCATAGCAGCACTATTAATAATAGCCAAAAGATGGGGGGGAGGAATTCAAATGCCAATCACCTGATAGATGGATAATAAAGTGGTATTAATCTATGCAGTGAAATATTATTCAGTCATTAAAAGGGAGTGAGATACTGCTATGAGTTGCAACATGGATGAACCTTGAAAACATGATGCTGAAAGAAATGAGACATGAAATGCTATATATTTTATGTTTCCATTTATATGAAATGTCCAGAATAAGCAAATCCTTAGAGACAGATGAGAACTTAGTGGTTGCAGGGACAGGGATAGAGAGATAAGGAGTAACTGCTTAATGGGTACAGGGCTTTCTCTTTGAGTGATGAAAATTTTTTGGACAACATGGATGACCTAAATACCACTGAGTTGTATGATTTATGGTGGTTAAAATGGTTAGATTCATGTTATGTGAATTTTACCACAATAAAAAGAAGTGGCTTGATCCAAAAGACAGTTGTAGGAGACCCAAGAGATGGTGTTATTGGATGAAGTCAGCACAAAGGATAATTATGTCAATTTCCTAAATGAAAAGGTATTTAATAAAATTGTCTTTTTCACTTTAGACTTTCCTATTCAGATACTTTCTATTGACACTCTTGTCCAAGAAGCTATCAAAGCATTTCATGACAAGGAAAAAATCAGTGAGGCTCTGCCAACTGAGAAAGAAGCTGAAGAAAAGACTTTACCAGTTCTGCAAGAGAAGAGCAAAGAAACCCAGGCAAGTGCGAATTTAGTTTTCTTTTCTGCTCTTCATATTCTAGAGATTTGAAGCTGGATGGAATCTAAGAGATCTTCTAGACCCAAGGTTGGTGAAGTTTTCTGTAAAGGCCCAGAGAGAAACTACTTTAGATTTATGGATCAAGAGACAAAATCAAGGTTATTATGTGGGTATTTATACAGTGAGAGAAAATTTCTCCCTGACACCTCCATAATACACCCCAGTTTGCCCGATGGGTCATGCAGGGTGGTTGGCCCACTTCGTGCCCCATTACCATCAGCTGGAGACTGTCTCTTGAAGAAAAAGCCACCTGGTAAGACTAATAAGGGGATTAAGGAGCTGAATTGCAAGGGATTTGGAGGAGGATGGGGTATGAGTGCTAGAGGAGGGCATTCACCAAGTCATCGGCTCCTGGAGTGATATTTCATCACTGAGACCCTGGCAGTGGCCAACAGCAGAGTATCCATTGCATAGTTAAAAACCAGTGCCAGCTTTGGGCAGTAGCTGAGACAGATACTGGAGCAGAGCAGAGAAGGGGCAGAGGGGCATGCCAGGCTTGGTCCCCTGGCTCACAGTGCTTTTCCACAGAGGGATGTCCAGGGACCATATAAAAAAACAGTTGGCTGGCTGAATTCAATCTGCAAGTAGATCTCAATTGGAGGGGTGGTGGAGAAGGAGGAGGTCTTCCTTGTGGTTTATCTGTATCACATTCCCATCAATATTGCATCTTGCTACATTGCATGAAGATTCTAAGGCAGAAAAATATGAAAATGTGGCTCCACCTTGAGACTCAAAATGTGGTCCAGCACCCTCAATTTAAAGGGGAGACAGTGGAGGTCCTAAGTATGAACTGGTTTACTTGAGGTCAGACGGCTTGTTGATGAGTGCTGTGAGTGGAAACCCAGATTCTAAATCCAGTATTCTTTTTCCCTGCCATATGTTGTCTCTGCAATTGAGCAAATTGGCAGAGAATTTAATCCACATCATTTTCATGGGCTATAAGATAAATGCCATTTAACTACGAATTATGAAAATAACTGGAAGAAGGGGCACCTGGGTGGCTCAGTCACTCAGTCGGGTAAGCATCTGCCTTCTTCTCAGGTCATGCTTCCAGGGTCCTGGGATAGAGCACTGCATCAGGCTCCCTCCTCAGCGGAGAGCCTGCTTCTCCCTCTCCCTCTGCTGCTCCCCCTGCTTATGTGTGCTCTCTATTTTTATCTCTCCCCTTTTCAAATAAATAAATTAAAATATAAAAAAATAATTGTGAGAAGTTTGGACTGCCTCTTATTCTGTATTTTAATCAATTGGGCGATAAATAACATACACGGGTTTTCTTTTTTCCCTTGTGGCTATGACTGACACCACTAGAACTATTCTTTCTAAAATGGTTTTCCATAAATGTTACCTCTTTCTCAGGTTTCACTATATTTTCAAAATAGCAGTTGCTGTACTTTATATAGAACTGAAGGTCATTTGAAAGAGTACACCATAGGTTACTATTTCTGTAAGAATAGTACTCAAAATTTATTTATTTTTTAGTCATCAAATTTTAATTGTTTTCAGAAATCATTCAGTTCTTCTTAACACCAATATTATAGAAAGATAGTGTAAACCTTACTTATAGAAATAAAATGGGTAAGTATTATTAAAATGTAATAATGTTACAATTTCTGTGTGTGTGTGTGTGTGTGTGTGTGTGTGTGTGTTTTCTCTCCAAAGGATCTACAAAATGTATCTTCACCTTATCCAGTTTCAGAGGACGCATTGCCAGAAATGAAAGATAAAATTATACTTAGTAAGTGAAATATCAAAACAAATCATCCATTGTTTACATTAGGTAGGCAGACAGATAAATAGTAAGTGCACACGTATGTGAGCACAAACTTGCTTTCAGGGAAAGAAAGGGGAGTTTTGCATAGCTGTCTACCTGGTCATTTGACAGACAGAGCAAGATACACACATAAGCCCCTAACCTTTGTCTACAACTACCGGTAAGAGATGAATATTATGATGGAATCTTTCCATACCCTTTCAAGTAGTTGTTCTGTTTTGTTGTGCTTATGAGAACAGTCAGGAGAAATCCTCCCTCTTCCTGGATTTGCAGGGAGACAGAATTATATTGTTTCTTCTCGCCTGTGCAGATCTAGGTGAGTGGCACTGCTCAGGATCCCTGCGAGCTGCTGCTGCTGCTCTGTTCCCTGTGTTGAGGGAGGCTGCAAGTTCTGGTCTCTTGCATCCACCTGAAGAGTGGTTCCCTAGATAAAGTTAAGTTTATTTCCAACCTTGGGCAAGGCACATAAATAGAACCATTCCTCCAAACCTAATGAAAAGTTATCTCATTTAGGATCTGGGTTCTAGTATTTTGGATGCTTTTTAGAAACATTGAAGGAAACAATGTTAAGTCTTAAATGTCTTTTCTAGCTATGCTAGTGAAGACTTGCCATATTTAACAATTTCCTCATTTTCTAGTGTGAATTTTAGATCCCCCTGTGCCAAAGTCATTATCACCATCACCCATGAATGGTGTGGTGAGCATGCTGGTCTAGAGCGGCTGTGGTTTCCATCCTTTAAAAGGGTATAATCTGTCCCTTATTTCAGTTATGTGTATCATACAAGATAATTTGAATTGACTTTAAAACTATTCTAAGTATTATGTGACATATTTTCTTACAAAAGTCCAGTTAATTATAAATGGACTCTGAAAACATTTTTTTTCTATAGTTTGTAACTAAAAACCCTTCTGAGTTCTAGAGCCTTCTACATTTACACATGTTTATTACCTAGAACTTGATAATTTAGGAAAATAAAAATTAACAAATTAACATTTTAACAAATTTTCTTGAGAAACTTGGCTGGTTTTCTGAAAAGAAAATTTAAGCTGTATTTAAGTACTTCTAATGGTATTATTACGGGTGAGCCATAATGGAAGGCAGGAAGTAAAAAACTCCAAGTCACATAATGGCAGGATTTTAATGTCTTGGAAGGCAGGTGAAGCCATGCTGTGATGATCTTTCCTCTGAGCATCTCAGGCGTGGCTGGATCCAATAACCTAACCTGTCTGTCCAAAACCAAAGATGATCAAATACTAACATGGTTGTTGGTAATAAACACTGGAGTTTGTTCTTACCACTTTTTTGTTGCTAGGTACTGAGACAAATAAAACTACAAAAGTTGAAGAAGTCACATCAAGTGATAGTTTCTCTGAAGTAAGTACGGTATTCTAATTTTGGCTACTAGTATATTGAAATATGTCATGATTCAAAGTTTTTTGCTATGTCTTCAAATGGAATGAAATAGCAATGTGCTCCTCTTTCATTTAAAGTAAATATGCTGGTAAAATATTAGCTAAATCTAATTTACTTAATTTTCTTTATACTCTTTATCTCTAAAGCAGTGGAAATTGCTATTCAGTTTTGCCAGGTAAGAAGGTATGTGTGTGCTTTTTAAAAAAATTTAGTCTTGGGGCACCTGGGTGGCTCAGTCATTAAGTGTCTGCCTTCGGCTCCGGTCATGATCCCAGGGTCCTGGAATCGATCCCCTCATCAGGCTCCCTGCTCATCGGGAGACCTGTTTCTCCCTCTGCCTGCTGCTCTCCCTACTTGTGCGTGCATGCTCTCTCTCTCTTTCTCACTATCAAACAAATAAATAAAATCTTTAAAAAAAATTAGTCTTATGTCAAGTTTATATTTATGTATTTTTCTTTACCACTTAATTTATTACTTTTATTTCCTTTCCTACTCTCTTTACCTTTAAATAAGTTTTTCCAGAATTTCTTCTTAGACTTAGTGCTGACTCTACAGAATTTTGTAGTAATCTCTGAAAGAAATATTTATAATTCACTGACTATTACTTCTAATGGAAACTAATATTTCCTCATATATTGTTGCTTTTCTGTATATGGAGACATCTTTTAGTCATCAAATAGAATGTCCGGATTAATCAAGTGAGATTTTATCTGCTTTATTTTTATTACATTTAATTAACTTTATTATGCATTTCACCTTGGGAAACAATTTTATTGTTTTTATTTTATTTTTTTAGAGGAGAGCCAGGGCAGAAGGTGAAGGAGAGGGAGAATCTTTTTTTTTTTTTTCAAAAAAAAAGATTTTTCTTTAAAAAATTTTTAATCTAATTTCAATTTAATTAATGTATAGTGTATTATTAGTTTCAGAGGTAGAATTTAGTGATTTATCAGGTGCATACAACACCCAGTGCTCATTACTTCAAGTGCCCTCCTTTTTTTCTAAAAAAGATTTTATTTATTTATTTGTCAGAGAAAAAGAGAGAGTACAAGCAGGGGGAGAGGCAAGCAGAGGGAGAAGCAAACTCCCTGCTAAGCAAGGAGCCGATGCAGAACTCAATCCCAGGATCCTGGGATCATGACCTGAGTCGAAGGCAGATGCTTAACTGATTGAGTCACCCAGGTGTCCCCATTAAGTGCCCTCCTTAATGCCCATTACCCAGTTACCCCATCCCCCCATCGGCCGCCCTTCCAGTAACCCTCAGTTTGTTTCCTATGGTTAAGAGTCTCTTACAGTTTGCCTCCCTCTCTGTTTTCATCTATTTTATTTTTCCTTCCCTTCCCATATATTCATCTATTTTGTTTTTTAAATATCACATACGAGTGAAATTATTTGGTATTTATCTTTTTCTGACACATTTCACTTAGCTTAATACCCTCTGTATACCACATATTCTTTATCCATTCATCTGTCAATGGACATCTGGGTTCTTTCCATATCTTGGCTATTATGGACATTGGGTGCATGTGCCCCTTTGAATGTTGGGTGCATGTGCCCCTTTGAATTGCTATGTTTGTATCCTTGAGATAAATACCTAGTAGTGCAATTGCTGGGTAATAAGGTAGGTCTATTTTTTTATTTTTTGAGGAACCTCCAAACTGTTCCCCTGAATGGCTGCTCCAGTTTGCTTTCCGACTAGCAATGTAAGAGCATTCCTGTTGGGAGAGAGGGAATCTTAAGTAGGCTTCATGCCCAGCAGAGACCTCAACTTGGAGCCTCAGTCTCATGACCCAGAGATCATGGCCTGAGCTAAAATCAAGAGTTGGATGCTTATTTGACTGAGCCATGCAGGCACCCCTAGAAAACAATTTTAGATTTCAAATATTTTAGATTTCAGGACTACTTAAAGATAGAAAAACTTGGGAAGGATATACCAAACTATAAATATGACAGCCATTGGGGAGGGAAATGGGCTTAGAGAAAGTGATAAAGGGAATTTATAATTTAACTCCATATATTTGAAATACAAATTAGCAGAAGGACTAAGCATATTTTTTATAAATGCCTTTATTGAGTTACAAATCCTCCAAATTCCATATTCAATTCAAAAGGGCTCACTTTTTTATGTGTGCACGATTGGAATTATCTGGAATATATCAGTGAACAGAAATGACAGGGTTCCTGGACCTTAAGGAATTTACACTCTAATAGAAAGAGACAGATAACAAACCATAAGTGCAGTAAATGAATTATATGACACATTAGCTGGTAACGAACCAGGAGGAAAGAAAATGTAGAGTGGAGTAAGGGAAGGGGTAAGAAGCACAGGCCAAGGCCAGGGAGGTGGGGAAAGAGGGAAGAGTACTGTATTAAGTGGAGTAGGCCTCCTTGAGAAAGTGAGGTTTAACCAGATTGAAAGAAGTTTGGGAGAACCTGCCACATATGTCTGGGGCAGCGTTTCAGGCAGTAAAATAGCTGGGTGGCAGCCATGAGGCAGGAAGATGCCTGGCCAGCGAGGTGGATAATAGTATGGCATGAATGAGGTAGAGAGATGAGCAGGAAGGGAAAAGATCAGGTCAGCCTTATAGGCACGATTTGGACATTTGAAGTAAACAGGGAAACCTTACAGGGTTTTGAGTAGAGATCTAATATCATTTGGCTGACAAAATACTCACTGGTGGGTGATTTAAGAATAAACTCCAGGGAATTTCCTGTTGATAGAGCAGCTCTATTGGACCAGCCCTTCTACAGATAACATTATAAATGCTGGACAAGATAGAAAAGCAAATTATTTGAAGGCCAAAAGAAAATCATAAAAAGCAAAGAGGCAAACAGACAAGCAGCATAAACCAGCAGAAATTGTATGATATTGGATCACTGAATGAAGGGAACTTCCCTGGGCAAGAGCCATGCAGGTACAGGTTATCCCAGAGACATGCCATGTCTGCGTAGCATAGAACGCAAGCAGAAATCTACCATAGTTTCAGTTGAAGGTATTAGAAAATGAAGGTTGGGGACATCAGAGCAGCTGAAACATGAGAGGAAGATCTTGGAAAGGAGGGAGCCACAATAGAGGAGCCTCAAAATCTACGTACAACATTTTCCCTAATGCTTGGCTGACTCCAGAATTGTGCCAGACGATCAGTGTCTTTCACCGGGGAGCATGCCCATTTAACTTTTTCCCCCAAGTACCAGATTCTGACTTTTAAATTAACTGTACTCTACCATTCATTGTTTATTTTCACAGCTGACTGTGCGCGCTCAGCTTGGTGCAAAATCAGAAAAGTTGCTGAAGAAAGGAAAGAGCATTTCTGACATGTTGCTAGTTAACATCTTGGTAAATGCTATTAAGTATGTATTTTTTTAATCTACTAATATATTCTTTATCAGATAGAAGTAGAAAAAGAATAATGTATAAAAATCATGGTTTTTGTTTTTGTTTTTTTAATTTTTAAGATATGTTTTGTGATTTACATGCTTCTATTTCACTTCCCCCACTTGACCAGTCTTGACTTCACTCAGGCAGATGTGAATACAGGTCAGGTTCTATTTCCTGCAGGGAATTCAAGGAGAAGTTAGATACTTGGAAAGGCCAAGAGACACATTATAGAGCAGAGGGACCCTAACTGTCTGGTCATAGGCCAGTGCCCTTCCTTGTTTAACTTTTCAGGAGGAGGAAGTGAACCCAGTGATCCAAGGCTGGTCAGTGCTAAATAGGAAGGCAATGAGAGAAGAAAGTTTGCCCTAGAGAGAAGGAGATTGTATTGTTTACTATGAGCTCTAACAGAAAAAGAAATGAAGTCATAATAACTTTTAATGCAAAAATCAGAATCTCAGTTTTACATAATTAGAGATTTAGAAGAGCAGAGTTTAAGTTTCTTCCCTTTTCATGCCCTTTTTCAACTTAGAGACCTAAAATAATCATTCTTGGAGCTCTTATTCTCTATGGAGGATGCTGCCCTGAAAACAAAAACCCAAAAAATACTCCTCACACTCTAGCAACTTATTATCTAATTGAGATAAGGAAGACTCATTTGAATATTTCTCATTCAAGAAATACAGTAATTATTAATTGTAGAGCAAAGTGAATGAGAGCCAGGGGCGTTCAGATTAGACATTTCTGGCTCCATGCTGGTTTGTGGGGAGTAAGAGGAACTCTCCACATTGGCAATGTGATTATTCACAGTGTGCTAAGCTTGGTTCTGGGTTTTTAAAATGAATCACTTCAGTTTATCCTTATAACCGCCCTGTGAGGTATGTTGTCCCACTATGTGTAGATGAGAAACAGGTTTAAAGGAGGAACTGCCTATGAACACAGGCTAGAAAATGCAACACATTCTCCTACAGTGAGATCAGTTTGTTTGAAGTAAATGGTTAAAGAATGGGAGAGATAAGACACTATAGGGAAGAAAGTTGTGGCCAATTAGTTCTAAATACCATTTTATGGCCTCTGGAATAGATTTGGAGGGAGGAGGGACCTACAGAAAGATTTTAAGCAAAAGGGGGCGCCTGGATGGCTCAGTGGGTTAAAGCCTCTGCCTTCAGCTCAGGTCATGATCCCAGGGTCCTGGGACCGAACCCCACATCGGGTCTCTGCTCAGCAGGGAGCCTGCTTCCTCCTCTCTCTCTGTCTGCCTGCCTCTCTGCCTACTTGTGATCTTTGTCTGTCAAATAGATAAATCTTTAAAAAATAAAATAAAATAAATGCCATCTGCTTTAAAAAAAAAGATTTTAAGCAAAGGAGTGATTAGGGTAATTAATAGACCTAATTTTAGCAGTAAAGTAATAATATTTGTGTGGAAGGAGGTTACCGTGGAGTTAAAGGAAAGGTAAAGGCAAAATTCGTTGTATTGTTACTTCCAAAGTGTTTTTATCTATCAAAATGTTAATGCCATGTCCATTTTCCATTTAGTGAGATACCTGTGGATCAAGGATGGGTCTTAGATGGTTTTCCAATGACGTTAAACCAAGCAAAGCTTCTGGAGGAAGCTCTCACGGGCTGCAGCAGAGAGGTCCTAGAACTGGAGGAAAAGAAAACACAGATATCCACATTGGCTATTGACCCTACAGCCTCCAAAGAAGTGCCTTCTCCCCCTTCTGCACTTGATTTTGTCATGTTATTAGATATTTCAGATAACTCCTCGCTGGATCGCATGAATGACACAATGAGTAAGCTGGACACTTTTTCCTTTCTTTCGATCTTCTTTTTAATATTTCAAAGCTCTTTGTTCATTCCTTCTTTGAATCAGTGAATACTCCCACTTACAATTATAAGTGGTAATAAGGAATCCATTTCAGATTTCCACAGAATTATCTAGCAGAGCACATTTCCTCTTGCTTTAACTATTGGCGTTCAGCACTGCGGAGAACTAGCAGAGAATTCTATGCTGACTGCATGCATCTCGCTGAACGCTTCCCTCAACTTGGCTGCTCCCCTGGCACAGGGATGCCCTTTTTGAGATTTGCATGCATAGAGGAGCTTCTTGTGGCTGTCTAGTCTACCTTGGTGGGTCACCCTAATGAAGGTCATAAACCATATCTGTTCTGCAAGCAAGGGTCTGGTAACCTCTTTCCTTGAGATTATGTTTGAAGTCAGAGGAACAAGGATCAGTTGACTGAAGTCCTCACATGGTGGAGTTGAATAGTCTTTCCAACACTCACAGTTTATTTAATACTTTTTGGCATTGAAATGAAAGTATTACTTTATTCCACAAATTAAATATGGGAAAAGCAGGGCGCCTGGGTGGCTCAGTGGTTAAGCCGCTGCCTTCGGCTCAGGTCATGATCTCAGGGTCCTGGGATCGAGTCCCGCATCGGGCTCTCTGCTCAGCGGGGAGCCTGCTTCCTCCTCTCTCTCTCTCTCTCTGCCTGCCTCTCCGACTACTTGTGATTTCTCTCTGTCAAATAAATAAATAAAATCTTTAAAATAAAAAAAAAATAAAAAATAAAAAATAAAAAAAATAAATAAATATGGGAAAAGCACATCTTGAGCTTTGCCTTTCCAAGTTATGAGATGTTTGACCTTGGAAAAGTTACTTTGTGATTCTAAACTCAAGTTTTACAATCTATATAATAAAATGCCTCATTGTATTGTTAGAGATATTAAAGGAAAACTTTCTTTACCCAAAACACTTCTGACACCAAATGTGTGGGTTTCCTATACCACCCAATTCTCCAGTTCTTGGGAGAGACCAACTGGGTATTCTACAGTTTGATTCCATTCTGACACTAACTACTGGGAGTTAGGGCAGACTCTATAGGATAAGGGCTCAGCTCCACAAGGCTGCCCCCAACTTTAGATGCAATTTCAAGTAGTAGATTCCCCAGTTTACCCACACTTCTGTCTGACTTGGCTACAAATTGCCAGTTTCCATGACTCTTCCTCAGGTTTGAATTTTCTTCAGCGGCTCATAAAACTCATAGCACTCTTACTGTTACTGGTTTATTATAAAGGATATCATAAAGGATTCAAATGAGCAGCCATATGAAGAGGAATACAGTGCAAGGTCTGGAAGACTCTCAAGCTCAGGGATTTGGTCCCCATGGAGTTCGGGTTACACTATTCTCCTGGCATGTGGATGTGTTCACCATCGCAGAAGCTCTCTAAAGCCCTTGATTTAGAGCTTTTTTGGAGGCTCTAAAGAGCATGATTGATTAAATCCTTGGCCATTGGTGATTAACTCAGCCCTCAGCCAGGGAAAGTTTTATCTCATAAACCAAGAAAGGATAGAATTTCAAAATAAAGTCATACTATTCCCATCCCAGAATAGTAAAGGCTGGGGTCTTAAGGCTCAGTCTTGGGTGTGGGAGCCCACTGTCTAGGTTTGGGTACAACAGGCTGTGGAGAAGCCTGAAGGACATCACAAGGAAGCACTCTACAGCCAAAGCCCAGTGGGCTCAAAGGCTGAACATCAGGTAAGTCAAGGCTGGGCAGGGAGGAAGGGACCAAACTCAAAGACAATAGGCAGGAAACCAGGGAGACACATGGAGAGAGATCAGGCAGTCTAGGAGCACAAGGCTGTGTCAGAATGGGAGACAAATTGGATATCTGGGTTTTTAGCCAGTGCCTTAGTCTTTTGGCCAGTCTGAGAGGGAGCAGCAGTGTTCATAATATGGAGAAGAGGTATAGAGAGGTTTTGGATGTAGGCTCTGTATGGTTGACTTCTCTAACACTAACTGAGAAGAAATGGGAGAGGTTTCCAGGGCTGATAATGTTTATTCATTGATCTGGATGCTCTCTTCAGTTTGTGAGGTCATTGAGCTATATATTCATGTATGCATTCTTTTTGTTTAAACATTATGTTTAATGTTTAAACATTAAAAAGAAGTCCAGGAAAAAAAAAAAAAAAGAAGTCCAAAGCCTAGAGTCAGATTGACTGAAATCAAATCCCTTCTTTGTCATTTATGAGCTGTGCAATTTGAGGCCCATTACAGAATCATAATGCTTCTTTTCAAGTTATGTTGTGAAAATAAGATAATATGTGTAAAAGTATTTAAGAATTGTGTGCTAAATTTTACTTAAAATACAACAGAGAAATCAAGTAAGATAAGGACTAAAACATGTCCATTGGCCTTGATTTTTTGGTGACTAGAACAAGAGCTATTTCAATGGAGTAGGGGACTAGGAGGGATGGTCTTGGGTGGACTGAGGCATCAATGAGAGGTGAGAAGGTGGAGAGCATGAGTGAAGATAACTCTCAAGAAGCTTATCTCAGACTACCTATCTATCTGTCTATCTGTTTATCTACCTATATCTTTATCTACCTATCTCTTATCTATCTATCTACTCAGCTGATCTTTGAGCCAAGGAATTAGTGATGTTGCAAGGCATGAAATGGCATATTTTCCTTCAAAGATGCTTACCAGTACAAGTGTAGACTTGGAAAGAGAGATAAATATCAGCTAAGGCTGGTGTAGCTGATGGACACAAGTCGAAATTGTCAGATGAAGAAGAGAAGGTGAAGTGTTCAACCATGCAACTCGGGTTTGCTAGAAAATAAAAAGCCAAGATAATGCTGGCAAATTTGGGAAAAAGGATGTAGGAACTGAGTAATGTTGGAAAGAGTCATCAGCTACATGGGAGTGCAAGAAAGACAAATAGTAGGACTGTAGGTCATTAAGATCACAGAGATGGAGCCATTCAAAGTGATCACAAAGTCCAGGATGTGGACATGGTCTTAGAAAGAGAGTGCCACAAGTGGAGAGAAGGGAAAGGGACTAGTGCCAGGGTGGAGCTGGGAAGAGAGGCAAGCTGACTGAAGTGCTGAAGTTCATGACAAATATGAGACAGGGACCATGAGATGTTGTAGGATAGCACCTCCTGAGAAGAGCTCCCACGGCCTTCTACTACCACCCTTACTTATCTTTGGGTTTTACAAATAACTTAAAAGAATTATTCTGAAAATCACTTCATCTTTTTCAATCCTGAATGTAAATGGAGACAAACTGATCTCTGTGAGGGTCCTCCATTTTCCTGAACACGATTAGATCACCCTTCAGGGTTCCCTTGCATTGACTGAATTCCTTTTAATCTAGTTCAAGGCCCTCTTCCTTCTTTATAATTTTCCATTTGTTCTAAGTTCATGAGTTTTCTGGACTTTGTACCATTCAATCCTGAATAGGATTCAATCAGACCTGTTGAAGATGTTTTTGCTTTGTTTTTGGTCTCTTGTGGTCGGTTCCTTTATGTCTACCGTTTAAGGAAATATCACAAAGTCTAGAAATAAAGGTAATTTGCTTTATTGGAATGTAATATACTATCAACAAATAATTTTTACATATGTTTGACTTTATGGCTGCCCTGTTATTTCATTCTTAGTCTTTAAACCATAGTGTTGATTTTCTCATTATTTCCTAGTTTGTTATTCATCATGACACACCACTTTTCATTCTCACCTCTTCAGAGTCAATTCTGAGAGCCTATGAATTTAAACTACAGCTTCTCTTTAATGTTGTATAGCACATCATTTTCTTCAGTTGCCAAGGAAAATTTTAATCTGATTCCAAAACTATATGCTTTCAACATGTTGCTAATATTTAATGAATATTAGAACAATGGCAGGATCATATCAATTGGTTGTCTGGCATCAGTAAATTTTAACAGTGCTATTGCAATTTTGTTTTAGCAGATTATGTAATTAAATAATTTTTGTATCATAGCTGAAGGATTTTCAAGTGAAACTTCTCATGGAGACATCGCTCAACATGTCACTGCTGAAAACCAAGCTACGGATGAGGACCAGAATTTAAGAGACCAGATTCAGCATAGGTTAGTCTAAAATTCACTGTCCTGCTTCTTATTTCTTGCCCTTAGAACAGACTGACCATCAGTCACTTTGGAATCGTCAGATCTTGGGGAAAAAAAAAAAAAAGATGTATTTCCTAGCATTCATCCTTTTACAAGTAAAACAAAGCTAAAAAGTTTTGATGTTGAGTGAAAAATTTATGTGCTTGCTTCTGTATTCAGAGCACAAATCATCATAGACTGGGAAGGGAAGAATTAAATCATGGTACACTTCCCTTTATGTTTCATTACATGGGATCCTAATTTAGCCCTCATTCAGCGAATGCCAGTGAAGATATGATATTTCAAAGAGCTAGGCTTCAGACTGGAGTATAGTTTAAAACAACTTCCATTGCTAAAATGATGTTATACAAAAAAACAAAACAAAACAAAACAAAAAACAAAACAAAAACACCCTTCTCTTGGTTGTGCACAGTTTATTCATTGGAAGAGAAAACTTAGACAGAGTTAGACAATTTTATGAAACCTGGAGAAGTCTAAAAATAGGAAGTGGGCCAGAGACAAGTAATTATCTACATTAATTAGCTAACTAACTACAGTAAGTTTATCTATCCATAAGGAAGATAAGACTGTTTCAGGAATCATCCCAAGATCATCTGTGAGTCAAGCAAGTAAGGCCGAGCTATTCACATTTACTCAAAGATTTCTTTGATTTCTGTCTGTAAGAGAAAAAACAGATGACCTCAGGCTATAGCTCAGGCTGTAGCTACCATGAGAAGTGTGCTCAGAGTTAATTCTACAGTGAGTGCAGGCGATCTTCCTGTAGATTTCCACTTAGTGAACCAAACTTACACTGAAGGTTTCCTAAAACGGTGGCCTTTTCAAATCTTCTTTTACCCCCACATATCTCAAAAAAATATTGCTTGATGTTATTAAATAATTTCTTCTTCAAAATAAATAATAATCCATTGCCTGTATATTTTTTAGAGTTCCTTTTTCAGTTTAACTACATTGGCAGCTTATATTTTCATTATGCGTGCCAAGTTAATTATACCTAATGTTACTCAAATATTTTAATTGGTATATGTTATTATACAATATTTTTGCAGAATTATAGGCTTCTTGGACAACTGGCCTTTATTGGAGCAATGGTTTACAGAGCCAGAAAATATTTTGATAAAAATCAATGCTGAAATAGATAAAGAGTCTCTATGTCACAAAGTAAAAGAAATGTTTACGACTGAAATAACAAAAAAAGAGAATAAAGGTAATAACATTTCTTTATAATTTTGAACTTATGTAACTAAAATGTGTGGTTTTAATGAGTTTGGGAAAAAATGAACACGCGATTGCCAAGTTCTCTGTTTTATTTGGGTTATACTACCTACAAGTATCTTCTCCTCCTGAATTTAGCTCTCTGCTGCAGAGATTTCTAAATAAGAGATTTTTCTGTATTTTAATTTAATCAAAATGAAAACTGAAAGTATTTTTCATGAGGAAAAACAATAGAGTTAAAATTAAGGATGTTATAGAAAAGAGTGAAGATTTCAGTATTAACTTAGGAGTTAACCCTCCTTTGGGATGAAATCCTAGACAGTTTATTTCCCCCAAATCTTGATGTGGCGTGATTTCATTGATTATTAACTACTTATTTTATGAGCCTTCTTCTGGACTATATCTAATCACATTAAACCATCCTGACCTCTTTCCTTCTTCATTCAACCAATAACAATTGCCCACTAGCTTTTCATAGTATTATTGATATTTATTATTGAAACGGATCTTAGGCTAATACACTGCTAAGGCCAGATTTCAATGGAGAATTTTACCTTTGCAAAATGATATGAAAAATAAATCTTTCCTTTTATTTATCTGTCACTGCTAATTGTATTGACAACTGCAGCTTCTTGGCATAATAAAAAAGTCAAAGTTAGTAATACCACAAGGATTCTAAAACTGCCTTGATAGCTTGCTATCTCCTATCACTATATTCATGATCTAACCACTATAATGTATCAATTAACTGACCCCCAAATAGCACATAGGTGTAAGCCATAAATACCATGAGGATCCAGGAGCGTATGCTTAGGAAAACAAGCTCCCATGTCCAAATGTCTCCTCCTAATAACCACCCATGTGAAGCTCTCAGACAAAACAAATACCAATCCATATATTAAGCAGTTTAATATGTTATTTGACAGAAATTAGGCTGGAGACTAGAGGAAACCACCCACAGTGATCCTAGAGTCTTGGTTGGAAGGCAAAAACACCACAATTCTAAGCTGTAGCTTCAAACATCTACAGGTTAGAATTGGTTTGTTGTTGCCAGCTGTCAGACTCACTTCAACATCTTCCTGAAGATTTTACGTTCTAATCACTGACTACATTAACAACTGCCACTTATTTAAGATTTACATTCCTATGGGTTAATCATTTTAACAAATAGCTTATCATTAAAACCATTGACCTAGCCCAATATGAATTAAATGTCCTGATTAAGGTAAGGGGGAAAAAAAGAGGTTGTGGTACTTCTGTATACATTGAGGTAAAACATGACCATTATATACTTTTAAGCAGGGAAAAGCTGGTTATATATAAAATAGTCCTGGTTTTGTTTTTAAAATGTATGTTTTTAAAAAGTATGTCTCTGTACTAAATATATATGCATAGGAAAGAATCTGGCGGTCCAGATGGTACTTATGGTGGAGGAAGACTGGGACAGAGCCACTACAGGCAATTTCCCTTTCCGCTTATCTGTCTAAAATGTTTTGGATTTTTGCAAACGATATTTCTGTATTAATTTTATAATCAGAAAAAAAAAAAAACCCTTACTTTCCACTTTGAAAAAACATCTAATAGAATAAAGCCTCCTTGCTTGCTGAATTGAAAAGAAGAATCTAAGGGCAGAGGGAATAGGTATAAAAAGAAGTAGCCACACAAGAGGGAGGGTATGCATTGCCTGTGGTGCAGTCAGTGACACTGAGGCCATGTCCAGCGAGGAGGGCAGCCAGGGAAGTCGGGACAGGAAGGGTGAACCTGAATGGTGAGAGGCAAAGAGCCAAACCAGCAAGAAGAGCCTAGAAAAGCACGAACCAGCCCTGTTCTGCTCCTTCAGGTCCTCAGGCTGGCCGGCTCCTCTATCCTGCTCAGCCCTCCATTTAAAACTTCAGAAGCTGCCCCCCAGCACTGCTGACCCTCTTGACTCCATTCTGCTTTATTTTCTCCGTAGCACTGACCACCACCCCTTCTATAAATGAACTTACTCAGCATGTTTATGGTTTACCAACCACCACTAACACGTAAGCTTCAGAGGGCACCGATTTTTCTCTTCTGTTTCACTGACCTAACTCTGGTGACCAGAATTGGGCCTACTCTTGTTTTTACTACTTATCAGCTGTAGGTGGTGGGAGTCTTACCTCATTGTTAGGACCCTTCCTTTCCTTCAGGCACAGTTCAAGTCCAATCCATAGTTGCTGCTTGAGTTAAAGAATTGCTAATAGTGATATAGAAGACCAAATGACAGAGAATAAAGAAGCTGATCAAAAGAGGGACAAACAGCTACTGGACCACGAGGGGAGAATTCGAGAGATAAGTGACACCATAAGACGAAACAACATTAGAATAATTGGGATTCCAGAAGAAGAAGAAAGTGAGAGGGGAGCAGAAGGTATACTGGAGAGAATTATTGGGGAGAATTTCCCCAATATGGCAAAGGGAACGAGCATCAAAATTCAGGAGGTTCAGAGAACGCCCCTCAAAATCAATAAGAATAGGCCCACACCCCGTCACCTAATAGTAAAATTTACAAGTCTCAATGACAAAGAGAAAATCCTGAAAGCAGCCCGGGAAAAGAAGTCTGTAACATACAATGGTAAAAATATTAGATTGGCAGCTGACTTATCCACAGAGACCTGGCAGGCCAGAAAGAGCTGGCATGATATTTTCAGAGCACTAAACGAGAAAAACATGCAGCCAAGAATACTATATCCAGCTAGGCTATCATTGAAAATAGAAGGAGAGATTAAAAGCTTCCAGGACAAACAACAACTGAAAGAATTTGCAAATACCAAACCAGCTCTACAGGAAATATTGAAAGGGGTCCTCTAAGCAAAGAGAGAGCCTACAAGTGGTAGATCAGAAAGGAACAGAGACCATATACAGTAACAGTCACCTTACAGGCAATACAATGGCACTAAATTCATATCTCTCAATACTTACCCTGAATGTGAATGGGCTAAATGCCCCTGTCAAAAGACACAGGGTATCAGAATGGATAAAAAAACAAAACCCATCTATATGTTGCCTCCAAGAAACACATTTTAAGCCCGAAGACACCTCCAGATTTAAAATGAGGGGGTGGAAAAGAATTTACCATGCTAATGGACATCAGAAGAAAGCAGGAGTGGCAATCCTTATATCAGATCAATTAGATTTTAAGCCAAAGACTGTAATAAGAGATGAGGAAGGACACTATATCATACTCAAAGGGTCTGTCCAACAAGAAGATTTAACAATTTTAAATATCTATGCCCCCAACGTGGGAGCAGCCAACTATATAAACCAATTAATAACAAAATCAAAGAAACACATCAACAACAATACAATAATAGTAGGGGACTTTAACACTCCCCTCACTGAAATGGACAGGTCATCCAAGCAAAAGATCAGCAAGGAAATAAAGGCCTTAAATGACACACTGGACCAGATGGACATCACAGATATATTCAGAATATTTCATCCCAAAGCAACAGAATACACATTCTTCTCTAGTGCACATGGAACATTCTCCAGAATAGATCACATCCTCGGTCCTAAATCAGGACTCAACCGGTATCAAAAGATTGGGATCATTCCCTGCATATTTTCAGACCACAATGCTCTAAAGCTAGAACTCAACCACAAAAGGAAGTTTGGAAAGAACCCAGATACATGGAGACTAAACAGTATCCTTCTAAAGAATGAATGGGTCAACCGGGAAATTAAAGAAGAATTGAAAAAAATCATGGAAACAAATGATAATGAAAATATAACGGTTCAAAATCTGTGGGACACAACAAAGGCAGTCCTGAGAGGAAAATATATAGCGGTACAAGCCTTTCTCAAGAAACAAGAAAGGTCTCAGGTACACAACCTAACCCTACACCTAAAGGAGCTGGAGAAAGAACAAGAAAGAAACCCTAAGCCCAGCAGGAGAAGAGAAATCATAAAGATCAGAGCAGAAATCAATGAAATAGAAACCAAAAAAACAATAGAACAAATCAACGAAACTAGGAGCTGGTTCTTTGAAAGAATTAATAAAATTGATAAACCCCTGGCCCGACTTATCAAAAAGAAAAGAGAAAGGACCCAAATAAATAAAATCATGAATGAAAGAGGACAGATCACAACTAACACCAAAGAAATACAAACTATTATAAGAACATACTATGAGCAACTCTACGGCAATAAATTTGACAATCTGGAAGAAATGGATGCATTCCTAGAAACATATAAACTACCACAACTGAACCAGGAAGAAATAGAAAGCCTGAACAGACCCATAACCAGTAAGGAGATTGAAACAGTCATTAAAAATCTCCAAACAAACAAAAGCCCAGGGCCAGACGGCTTCCCGGGGGAATTCTACCAAACATTTAAAGAAGAACTAATTCCTATTCTCCTGAAACTGTTCCAAAAAATAGAAATGGAAGGAAAACTTCCAAACTCATTTTATGAGGCCAGCATCACCTTGATCCCAAAACCAGACAAGGATCCCACCAAAAAAGAGAGCTACAGACCGATATCCTTGATGAACACAGATGCGAAAATACTCAACAAAATACTAGCCAATAGGATTCAACAGTACATTAAAAAGATTATTCACCACGACCAAGTGGGATTTATTCCAGGGCTGCAAGGTTGGTTCAACATCCGCAAATCAGTCAATGTGATACAACACATCAATAAAAGAAAGAACAAGAACCATATGATACTCTCAATAGATGCTGAAAAAGCATTTGACAAAGTACAGCATCCCTTCCTGATCAAAACTCTTCAAAGTGTAGGGATAGAGGGCACATACCTCAATATCATCAAAGCCATCTATGAAAAACCCACCGCAAATATCATTCTCAATGGAGAAAAACTGAAAGCTTTTCCACTAAGGTCAGGAACACGGCAGGGATGTCCATTCTCACCACTGCTATTCAACATAGTACTAGAGGTCCTAGCCTCAGCAATCAGACAACAAAAGGAAATTAAAGGCATCCAAATCGGCAAAGAAGTCAAATTATCACTCTTCGCAGATGATATGATACTATATGTGGAAAACCCAAAAGACTCCACTCCAAAACTGCTAGAACTTATACAGGAATTCAGTAAAGTGTCAGGATATAAAATCAATGCACAGAAATCAGTTGCATTTCTCTACACCAACAGCAAGACAGAAGAAAGAGATATTAAGGAGTCAATCCCATTTACAATTGCATCCAAAACCATAAGATACCTAGGAATAAACCTAACCAAAGAGACACAGAATCTATACTCAGAAAACTATAAAGTACTCATGAAAGAAATTGAGGAAGACACAAAGAAATGGAAAAATGTTCCATGCTCCTGGATTGGAAGAATAAATATTGTGAAAATGTCTATGCTACCTAAAGCAATCTACACATTTAATGCAATTCCTATCAAAGTACCATCCATCTTTTTCAAAGAAATGGAACAAATAATTCTAAAATTTATATGGAACCAGAAAAGACCTCGAATAGCCAAAGGGATATTGAAAAAGAAAGCCAACGTTGGTGGCATCACAATTCCGGACTTCAAGCTCTATTACAAAGCTGTCATCATCAAGACAGCATGGTACTGGCACAAAAACAGACACATAGATCAATGGAACAGAATAGAGAGCCCAGAAATAGACCCTCAACTCTATGGTCAACTAATCTTCGACAAAGCAGGAAAGAATGTCCAATGGAAAAAAGACAGCCTTTTCAATAAATGGTGCTGGGAAAATTGGACAGCCACATGCAGAAAAATGAAATTGGACCATTTCCTTACACCACACACAAAAATAGACTCAAAATGGATGAAGGACCTCAATGTACGAAAGGAATCCATCAAAATCCTTGAGGAGAACACGGGCAGCAACCTCTTCGACCTCTGCCGCAGCAACATCTTCCTAGGAACAACGCAAAAGGCAAGGGAAGCAAGGGAAAAAATGAACTACTGGGATTTCATCAAGATCAAAAGCTTTTGCACAGCAAAGGAAACAGTTAACAAAATCAAAAGACAACTGACAGAATGGGAGAAGATATTTGCAAACGACATATCAGATAAAGGACTAGTGTCCAGAATCTATAAAGAACTTAGCAAACTCAACACCCAAAGAACAAATAATCCAATCAAGAAATGGGCAGAAGACATGAACAGACATTTCTGCAAAGAAGACATCCAGATGGCCAACAGACACATGAAAAAGTGCTCCATATCACTCGGCATCAGGGAAATACAAATCAAAACCACAATGAGATATCACCTCACACCAGTCAGAATGGCTAAAATCAACAAGTCAGGAAATGACAGATGCTGGCGAGGATGCGGAGAAAGGGGAACCCTCCTACACTGTTGGTGGGAATGCAAGCTGGTGCAGCCACTCTGGAAAACAGCATGGAGGTTCCTCAAAATGTTGAAAATAGAACTGCCCTATGACCCAGCAATTGCACTATTGGGTATTTACCCTAAAGATACAAATGTAGTGATCCAAAGGGACACATGCACCCGAATGTTTATAGCAGCAATGTCCACAATAGCCAAACTATGGAAAGAACCTAGATATCCATCAACAGATGAATGGATCAAGAAGATGTGGTATATATACACAATGGAATACTATGCAGCCATCAAAAGAAATGAAATCTTGCCATTTGCAACAACGTGGATGGAACTAGAGCGTATCATGCTTAGCGAAATAAGTCAAGCAGAGAAAGACAACTATTATATGATCTCCCTGATATGAGGAAGTGGTGATGCAACATGGAGGCTTAAGTGGGTAGAAGAATAAATGAAACAAGATGGGATTGGGAGGGAGACAAACCATAAGTGACTCTTAATCTCACAAAACAAACTGAGGGTTGCCGGGGGGAGGGGGTTGGGGAGAAGGGGGTGGGATTATGGACATTGGGGAGGGTATGTGCTTTGGTGAGTGCTGTGAAGTGTGTAAACCTGGTGATTCACAGACCTGGGGATAAAAATATATGTATATAAAAAATATATGTTTATAAAAAATAAAAAATTAAAAAAAAAAAAAAAAAAGAATTGCTAAGAAGACTTGAGTACTAAGCACTCTTCCATGTACTTTGCATGCTTTTATCCCCAGAAGGCTGGAAGGCACTGGTCTTTCCCCTTCAGTTTCCCTCCCACCCCCAAGGCTTCTGTCCATTTTTTTTTCACCTTCTCTTCATGTATTCTTCACCTTGGTTTTTTGAAGTCATCCTTTATTTTCCTATTCCACTACCTTAGCTACAGCTAGCATGTCACTTTTATACTCGGCATCCATGTCAACAAGACTTTCTACCAACTACACATACATGCACCACATCGTAGTCATCATCGTCGTCATCCCTGAAGAAGACAATATTTCTAACCAAGGAAGTCTTCAAATCCTAGCTTTAAGGACTGGATGATTTAAGGGAGAGCCTTAAAACTGGAATTTAAACTTAAATCAGTATGGGCAATTTTATACTAATTTAGGCTTATCTTGGTTCAAGTAAAATAATAGGTGTCTAGAGTCTCTAATAAAGGTCCAATCTTATTATCTATTTGAAGTTAAAAAGAAATTAGAAGAAAAGGAAGCTGAGAAAAAAGAAGAAGTTCTGCTGGCTGAGCCTCCCCCTCCTCCTCCTGAGCCAGAAAAAGAGAAGGAAACCCCTTCAAAAACTCCTCCTGCAAAAGGAAAACCACCATCAGGTGATTGACAGAATAATTTATAATCCTGTTTGTCAGTTTCTTATCTTCACTTAGAAAAGAATTCTAAATTGCAATACCAGTGCACTTACTTAGATTCAGACTTAAAGCAACTTCAGTTGTATGAAACCACGTTACGTGCTCAGGTGGAAGTGGAAAAGTCCTTCGTAGCTAAGAGCGTGGAGGGAACATGGAGTCCTCAGACCCAGTTCTTCTGATTCGAATAAGGCCACGGATTAGAATAGGAAGGGCACAGAGAATAACCAGAAGGAACTTATAGCAGCTCAAAAGGACAGACGTCTGTCTGTGGAACTGTAGACTGATGCTTTTGTAGAGCGAGAACACGTTCAGAAAATGAGAGGTAGTAGAACCAGTTGTTCACAAGAATAAGGGAACAAATCAACAGCCTTCATCAGGGTCTAGAATTCATATGTAACTTCATTATCCGTGTGAGTACATGTGATAATAAAAGGATAGAAATGAGCACCTGGAATCTCAGGAAATGTATATGGTTGTAATTTATAATATATACACTTAAAGAGTTTGTGTAGGGAGTACTTTTTAGCTTAAGTTCTTTCTACACCCTTAACCACGAAGGACCATTAACTTAAGGGGTAGACAATAAACATAATGACCAAAGTGAAGTGCTCAATTGTTGCAGTGCCAGATACTGGTAGCATGTTAGTATCAGTCTGATGCTATGTATAGGAAGCAACTATGGTTCTCGTGTCTGGTTTTAGCTTTGTAAGTAGCTGGCTGTGCATTACTACAAGTCTACCCAGGAATCTTTGATCTTGTGTCAGCATTGTATTTTCAAATTCCAGAATCTTTGTGCTTCATGGACATTTGAGATGGATGTGAATTTTTAATTGAATTTATTTATATTAAATAAACTTGAAGACTTAAGTAACATATATCATGTTCTATTAAAGACCATTGTATTCCAATAAAATGGGGTTTGACTGAAGGCAAAACACACAAATTCTAAAGAAATTTTTTTTATCATATGAACAATAAAAATACAAAACCATGAATTAAATATATATGCCCTTTTCCCACTACCTCATTAGGAATTAAAAAAAAAAATTCAGAGGTCTGGAGGAAAAATAGAAATCTCTAAAACACTGTTTAGAACTGGGGAGAACAGTTGTCACAGTGACTCGAGTAAGCCTAGACTCATCCAATGTAGTCTTTTAAGCTCTGACCTTTCTGTCCTACCATGACCTCCCTCCCTCTCTGTCTGGTGGCAATCTGGGGGACCTGTGTACCTGAGCCATTCCCCAAAACCAATCTCTCGCGTTCCTGGTTACAACACAGTTCAGTCTTTAAGTTTCTGAAGTTTGTTTGTGATTTTAAATTTGTATTCTTGAGCGTCTGGGTGGCTCAGTCGCTTAAGTATCTGCCTTCGGCTTAGGTCATGATTCTAGGGCCCTGGGATCAAGTCCCACATCGGGCTCCCTGCTCAGCGGGGAGCCTGCTTCTCCCTCCCCCTCCACCTCTGCTTGTGCTCTCTCTCTCTCTCTCTTTTTCTCTCTGTCAAATAAATAAATAAAATCTTTAAAAAATAATAATAAAAAAATAAAATTGTATCCTTGAATACTGTGCATGGAAGGAATAATAAAGCTATTGTTGCTTAAAAGAGTGCTTGCATCTGTCTCTTTTTTTCACTGAAGAGAGGCCTAGTGCCTGATCTTTAAAAACTTATCCACATGTTAATCTCCAGGGGCCTAATTACTACCTTCCAACAATAACGTCCTAAGGGAAAGAGAGCTCAGTGCTTGTGGGCATCAAGGGGGCAATAGAGGGAGGCAGTGAGATGGGCGGCCGCCCTGACAGCTCAGGGAAGCTTACTGAAGCAATTTTAGGAACGTTCCTGTCAGGTTTGTTTATTTTTATTTAAGTAATTAACATTTTTTTTTCAAATTAAACGTTTTCAGAAATGAAAGTCTAAGGCTTCTGAACATGTCCAGCTCAAACACCCAACTACAATCTTTAGAAGTTGAAATGAAAAGAGGAATTATTTACTAAATTATTTTTCAAAAAATCAGGGTGGAAACAGAGTAAAGAAGGAGGCATAGGGCTCTCAGTTCAGGGACAGTCATTTTGTCCCTGTATGATTCGGCACTGTATGTAGTTCTACATTTTATACCAAATGTACTTGGGATTAAATTTGAAGGAGTTCACAGTTAGGTTCCATTAAAGGGTCTATTATCAAATCCACTATCAAACTTCAGAGTTTAACTTAAAACTAGAGTTGTCAGTGTGGCAAAATATAGTAGTACTATAGCCATGCTGCTATTTAAAAATAATTTTTGAGATTTCACATCTATTGTAAAACTGATTAAAAAGAAAAAAAAAACAGATAGAGTAGAATTAGACTTGCTGTAAATAGGACTTGCCCACAATACTTTATAAATTCAGTGTCTTTTATAAATTCAGGTATCTCTGTTTGTAGTTTATTTTCTCTGTTGCCTTGTTTAGAGCTAGTTTAGAGCTCAATAGTTGGTTATCCAAAGTATTGTTATTAAAGGAAATAAGAATTTATCTAAATGTTATTGTTATTATTAATAAGCTTATTTCTAAAAAAAGCAACTAGTTCAAATGTTTGGTTTTTGTTTGTTTACTTATTTTTGAATTTGGTGGTTGCTGTTTGGATACTTAAAATCTTTTCACAGAGGCTAACCAAGTTTCAAGGCTAATCTTTTTCTGTGTCTTATTTCTATGGAGTCTTGGTTGTTGGTTCTGAAAAGTTTAGATATAACATGCGTTATATATGAACACGTTCTTATAATTATCACTTCTAAATATAAATAATAGGTCAGACAGGTTATCTCCATCATAGGTATTTATTTATTTATTTATTTATTTGACAGAAGGAGAGGGAGAAAACAAATAGGAGGAGTTGCAGGGGAGAGCGAGAAGCAGGCCTTTCACCGAGCACAAAGCCTGACATGGGGCTTGATCCCAGAACCCTGGGATCGTGACCTGAGCTGAAGGCAGCTGCTTAACCGTCTGAGCCACCCAGGCACCCCATCATAGACATTTAAATTGCCCCATTTGTCCATCTTTCTTTTTTTCTTTTTTTTCATTTTATTTTATTTCTTTTCAGTGTTCCAGAATTCATTGTTTATGCACCACACCCAGTGCTCCATGCAATACGTGCCCTCCTTAATACCCACCACTAGTCTCACCCAAACCACCACCTCCCTCCCCTCCCAAACCCTCAGTTTGTTTCTCAGAGTCCACAGTCTCTCATGGTTTGTCTCCCCCTCCAATTTCCCCCAACTCACTTCTCTTCTCCATCTCCCAATGTCCTCCGTGTTATTCCTTATGCTCCACAAGTGAAACCATATGAAAATTGACTCTCTCTACTTGACTTATTTCACTCAGCATAATCCTTTCCAGTCCTGTCCATGTTGATACAAGAGTTGGGTATTCCTCCTTTCAGATGGAGGCATAATACTCCATTATATATATGGACCACATCTTCTTCTTTCCAATGAAGAATAAACTATAGCCCAGGGCAAAGAGAAGATAATGATTGAAATTGTTTAGTGAATAATGTGGGATGTAGGGTATTTTTTCAAGGAACTAATTTATTATTTGGGATGCCTTATTGACCTATAGATGATCAGTTTCCCATTTTCCCCCTTCCAGTATAGTCTTGTACTCGAGTCCAAGGAATCCAGCCAGATCCAAACCATCCTCTACATTGCAAGCTATGGTCAATGCAAAATGGAAATGTAGAAATCACAAGGCATGAGGTCAGGAAAAGTTCAAGGAAGTGTGGTTCAAAACAGTGTGGTTATTCAGCTCTTCTTCAAGGTGTTTTGGCATCATTCCTATTACAGATTTAGTAGTCTAATTGTGTAAGGATAATTTAGTTGAAATAAATCAAAATCAAGCAATATGCATCAAATGAACTCATAACTAACTTTTAAAATGCTGCAGCTATGTTGCATTGAAGAATTTACAATCAAATCCATTATCAAATACTGATACTAAAATTAGGACCAAACCTCTCAGTGTGACAAATTGAATAGCACTATCAGGGCTGTTATTCAAGAGTTTTAACCCAGTATGTCTTCAGGTTAATTTTCGCTCACAGTAAAGACATCACTAACGCAACTGTTTATCTGTGAGAAATAACATTTGATCACGTACAAGCAATGTAGCCCAGGATATGAACGAAAATTGTCAATAATGTTTATGTCTCGAATTTTGTTTAGAGTCCTTGCATGGTAAGCAAGAATCTCTTCAGGAAGGAAAAGGGAAGAAAGGTAAGACTTCACTCAAAAGAAAAGGTACTCAGATAAAGATAGACGTGGTTCAATGTAATTCTGCATTTCATAACTTCCTCAGGGAAGAGAGCCAGATTTGTTAGTCATATCTGACTTCTCTTAGGCATTTGTAAACCATAAGTCCTTGCCAAAGAATATAACCTCCGTCATTCTGTAGCCTGGATTTTAGCAAAGGTCCTGCCAAAAAGAGTGATGCTTGTGGGGAATAATTTAGAGATATCTAGTATATAGAATATTCACTCATCATAGAAATTATAGGTGTTATTCTTGGACGAAGCTATGGCATCAGAAAACTATACACTGACCCATACTTTCTCAAGCTCTCATCAAATTGCCTTCACTGATATGCCCTTTGGTATAAGGTCCTCAACTTCCTTCACAGTGTAACATACCAGTGGAGGTGAAACTTTCATTTATACCAATAATAAGCTCATACTTCATTTTCTGAGGGGATAGTATGCCCACTATATCATTTAATGGCCTCTATATGAAATCCTAGGTGAGAAATTTCATTCAGAATCAAGGGACAGGAAACCTTTTCTTCTTCTGAGTGGTTAGATAATTAGCACATCTAAATGATATTATTTCCTTTTCTATTTTGGCTGTCCAGTAGTTCAGAACCACCTAGTGCCCATATCCGTGCAAGGGTACTTCGATCTCATTGTCTGCTTTCTAATACCTCTCCCGGCTTTGACCTTCTACTTTGAGTTGTACTTGTCCTCACCCTAATTTCTTGTAATTTTTCTGTATTTTATTTTAAGTGTTTGTGTGAAATAAAGGGGATATAATTTTTAAGTAATTGAGAGTTGGCAGAAGAAAATCCTAGGTTCTTAAATGCAGATTAGTTAGATTTATGTTGAAGCTGCTATAACAACCAATTAAAATTGAAATGCGGTTATAAATATATACAGTTGGCTTTCTCAGGGTACATTCAAATGGGGTTGTAACGAGTGTGTACCTTTGTTTAACTTTTTATTGCTAATTGCCAAATGCAGTTGCAACCCAAGAGTGTGCAGGTTCACAAAATGATGGGCTGAAAAGGAGCTTTATTTTGCCAGTTAAAAAAAAACATAACCATGATTCCAAAAGAGAATCTCATCCTTCTCTGATTATATAACATGATATATAATTAGAGCCACCTGTTGAGTTAACACTGAGCTATAAATTTTAACTACAATGTTAAGGACTATAATTTATGCTCAGCCCTACCCATTTAGGAGAATAGTTTTCATATTTACATTATATATTCCTTGCTTTTTGATTGTGGTCAACAAAAGCAAATGAAGGATCATCATAGAATCTTCAAAAATAAAAATTAAAAAAGCAAATTAAATATACTATGCACATTAGTTACCAAATCAAGTTAAACATAATAATGCACATGCTTTAAGAGCATCCTTAGTTAAAAGAATACACATTGCAAATAAACCGTAAGTAAATACAAGTTCAACTAGTAAAATTTATACACTGGAGCAATGCAGTTAGCTCAATTTAAATAACTAAGAATTTTCCAACATTTTTTGCTTTTATTTTACTGAATTTCTATTGTGTTTAATAATATTTGAATAAGCGAATTTGCATTCATAATTTAGAAGTCTTTCTATTACATAGAAATGCTGGTTTCCAGGATGTGTCACACATTTCCTCTTTAAAAGGAAGTTACAATGTTAATTCTTAGTATTTGAAACTAACATCATTGTAGGTGAACATTACTGACTGATTTATCTGTTTATCTCACAGGTCATTTGATACCATTATATTGAAATAATCTCTTCTGGTTTAAGGAGCTGTCTCCTTTCTTCTTTCTTCAAACTTATCTTTATTTCCTGTTGTTGACATCTTTAACTCAGTCCTATTCTTCTCTGCATCATTCTCTACACTTCTCCCAAAATCTTGACACTGAAATGCCATTTGCCAAGTGTATTCTAGTGTTCTTAAAGCCTGTCTTACCCTCCAACCCATTTGCCATTGTCCCAGGTTACTGCTTCATAAAACACAACTTATCAACCCCAAGACCTTACCTACCCGTTATTAATTAGGGACTGAATGAATCAAGTTTTCCATAATCAACTAATTTTCAGAAAATACTGAGTTATGCCAAACTAAAAAGTTTTTAATGCAGGATTTAAAAAAATATATCAATTTGCATCTCTAAGGAAGTAGGAGATGCAATATTATATTATAGAATTCTCTCTTAGGAGAGTATCCCCTGGGGCTAGAGTTTTATGGACCAAACACTGAGGGAAAATATTGTCTTTAGTTCCACTGGCCTGCCCATGTGTTGGCGTTGGCATCGTTCCAGGGCTTGCCTTCTGACTTAACTTCTAGTAAGAGAGGCTACAAGACCACTTAGCAATAAAGAAATGTCTGTTATAAACACCAGTAGTATTTAACTGAAACGCCATGGAAAAAGATAAAAGGGTAATGAAATTGAAATACCTGGCTGCATCCACCAGAGCAGTGGCTCTTTGAACAATGGCTCTTTAAGTGTGGCGCCTGAACCAGTAATATCATGTCACCGGGGGACTCAACTAAAAACACAAATGCTTGGCCCCGCCCCAGACCCACTGAATCTAATACTCCTGTAGGGCCCAGCAATTTGTGTTTTAATAAGCCCTCTAGGGAAGTCTGATGATGGCTAAAATCGAAGAACGATTAAACTGCAGCCCAAGGATTAGTCCTCTACTGTAGCCATTGGAATATCAGAAACATTCCATATTTAGAACATATTTTTTATATGTCCCCTCCCCCCAAAAATGTTTAAGTTGGATTACAATTTAGAAAAAAAACATATATACGAACTATTTCTATCTCAACATTGAATGGCTACACTGAGGACTAAACAGTCTAGCTTTCAAGTGAAAGCCAGTCTCTCCTTAGAAACTGAAGCTTCCATGTGGTCCGTTGAGTGGTACTGAGAAGGACACACCCCTGTTACATTGCAGATGCTGGCAGATTATGCTCAAGTCCCTATGGCATAGATACATTTTTATTCATTCAAATTTTGTTTTTCTCCTTAGCATTTTCATCATTAAAAAACCGATTAAAAATGGAATCAGGGGCGCCTGTGGCTCAGTGGGTTAAAGCCTCTGCCTTCGGCTCAGGTCATGGTCCCAGGGTCCTGGGATTGAGCCTCACATCGGGCTCTCTGCTCAGCAGGGAACCTGCTTCCTCCTTTCTCTCTCTCTCTCTCTCTCTCTCTGCCTACCTGTGATCTCTATCTGTCAAACAAATAAATAAATTTTAAAAAATCTTTAAAAATAGAATCAAAGCACAATGGTCCAAAAAGACTACCTGGCTCACTCAGTTTTCACTGAATGATCATATTTTAGAAAAGAAGAAAAAGAAACTCATTCCAGTCTCATATTTACAATTGCAAAGTTATTCCTCTTAGGAATTCTTCTTAGAGAATTTCATCTTAAAGCAGACACAGTGTTATCACTTTTATTTCACCAGATTCAGGTCAAATAATGGAAAATCATCCTATCAAATAATGAACATTGTTGGTTATTGCCTGAACAAAGATTTTCTTAAAAATTTCTTAAATGTAAAAAGATCGGGAACAACTTCAGACCTGTAGATAATGGGTACTATTTAAATGTATAAGTAAAGTCACCTAAACGCTCCATAAGACATAATTGACAATTTCTCCTCTACTTATAATCTATATGTTTTTAACTAACATAAAAGTGTAAGATACATTATCATTTAATAATACTCATTAAGGAAGTATAACTATAATTATTCTGAAGATAAGTGTAACTTAAACAGAATGAATTTCTAAACCACAATAACCTTGATCATTTAAGGAAATATTAGGCTTTCGGAGTTCACCTGCTTTGATCAATCATAGAATCTGTCAGACCCGAAGAGTGCCATGCCACCCAACTGATCTAGACTCCCTTCTTGACACTCTCAGGGGAAGTGAAGCGTATGCCCTTTCTGGATTCTGAACTGAACATTAACTAGCTTTATTTCTTCTCCTCTTCCTCCTCCTCTACCTCCTCTTCCTCCCTCCTCTCTCTTCCTCTTCCCTCCCCTTCTCTCTCTCTCTCTCTTGTGCCTTAATTCAGCCAGGCTTACAGCACAGTAGGTGCCTTCATCTATACTTCCCGAGTATAGCAAGAAATATAGTTTCCCACTCAGAAACCCTGTGTCTCATTCAGGGAATGTTGGAATATTCAGGAGCTACAGTACTCTGACTCCTTCCCCACATCCTTCACTGACTCTGGCTGACTTACCATAACCTCCTTCCTCCCTGCTCCTCCCCTGAGCTTCACCACAAAAACAACAAACAAACAAAGGAAACCTGAGAACACCACTCATAAAATACTTACTCTCTTTCTCACTTGGGATGGAGAATTTAATTTACTAGTATTTGCAGTAGTAAATGAAATGCACTTTACAGTGTAAACTTTGTTCATTATGGAAGCAAGGACGGAGAAAAAAATAACATATCAAGTTGCTTTTCATAGCCAACTAGATAACAGACCTCAGTAGCTTACAAAACAAACAAACAAACAAACAAACAACCTGTTCCTGATCTTGTTGGTTAATTTGCAGACTTTAGAAAATGGGGTTTTTGATTTGGTAAGGCTCTCCAAAATTGCTTAATGACTTTCCTGAAGTCCACCCTAATCCTAGATTTATTCATCTACCAGAATCTGGTTCCATTCATCTACTTGAAATGGAATGATCTAATATGCATATTTAAGGTTCTCCTAAAGGAAAATCACCAGGAGGGAAAGGATCAGTAAAGAAATCACCTGTCGATTCTACAGACGTGTCACCTGTTCCCGTAGTGCCTCCACCACCTAAGCCAGGATCTGAAGAATGGGTCTACGTGGATGAACCGATTCCTGAGGTATGGCAGTTTAGATTGAAGCTTGTAGAAGCGAGCCTTTCTCTTGTTTGTAGTAACATTCACACCATTATTTGAACCACCCAGAAGGCCTTTTATAGCTGGTGATATGTATACTCATCAAAAAGCCGAGGTGAGGGCACGTGTGGTGATGAGCACTGGGTGTTATATGCAACTAATGAATTGTTGAACACTACATCAAAACTTGATGATGGACTATATACTGGCTAACTGAGCATAATAATAATAATGATAATAATAATAATAATAATAATAAAAGCTGAGGTGAATTTTTGAGACTACTCATTGAATCCCATTGTATCCTCTCCCTACTCCTTCGAGTTTCTGAGTCATGCTTTGAACAGCTATTAAGTGCTGAAAGCAGGAGAACAAATGGGTTCTGTAAGGACCAATTTTCTCCCCAAGGACAAGCAGAGATGCAGTTTCCTGGAAGAATGACTTCCTCAGAACACATATCCAGCAAATTATAGCCCTCCATCCATGTTCTCATGCCCACATTATAATGCTTTCAAATGAAGTTTAACCTCTGACTTTTCACAAACAGAAGAAACTTTTTGAAGCTAACTAAACTAATAAAAGAACAAGTCACTGTCTGGCCTGAGAACTTTAAATAGGTACGCCAGAATAAGGCAAAGAGATGCCCCAGGTGAACCCTGGAAAATCCCTTCAGTTCTTTGTTCTCTGACAACTGCAAAGCCTAGTCTCTACATAGGCAAAGTTGGTTGTTTCAATAGAAAAATCGTCTTAAAAAAATCACCAAGAATGGTCTTTCCTTTCCCACTTTTTTCAAAGACAAATTGCTCTATAAAAATGCAGCCCCTTTTTTCTTCACTGCAATCCTCAGTGAATTCCTACTCTCATGAACTCTGAGCACTGACTGCCTGGGCCAGGCATTTGAGACCCAATCATGAATTTCTGTGGTTGTGCTGTTGCTATTATTATTGGTTTTTCCTAGAGAAATGTCTTATCTCCCCAATTAGATTATAAACTCTTTGAGAGAGGGAAGGAACATGTGGGATAATTGATTATATTCAATACAGAATCAAGCACAACATAGATTCTTGATGAAGCTCTAATGATTTAATTAATTTACATTGATAAGGAAGTTAGAACAGAAAATATTTGAAAATGAGAACATTAAGTGATATAACTATAGATGTGTATAATACCACTCAGACAAACAGAAGCTACTTATTGAAATAAAAACATTAAAAAACTTGTCATAGAATCAGGATATAAATGGTTGTTGGGAAGGAGATAAAATTAAAATGATATTATTTGGCAGGGTTGGGGAGTGAGAGACAAAAACATTGAAATCTAATCCTTCACTCCAAACCTTGAAGCTCATGAGAGAAATAAATTCGTACAGGACAAGAAGGAAATAGAGGACAGAAGTGAAAAATAAACATTAACATTGAGATTTGGCAGATCTTCTAGCAGTCATAATTCTGACAAAACAGATGATAATTTAAGGAGAGTTGAATAAAGTATCAAAAATAAGGGAACATATAAGGATCCGATTATTACCCCAAACAAGGGATGGCTGGGAGCCATATGGCTTGTAGGCCTGAGAAGATGGGGAAAGGGAGCACATGCTTGGAGGACCTCTGTGCGGAGAAGGCCATCTGGCAGGAGTTGAGGCCTTCAGTAGAAGGATGTAGCCACATACAGTGGGCAGCAGAAGACAGTGTTCTTCCTGCTTTCTTCCTGCTTTCCCATCCCTTGCCCTAGAAGATGGAGGGCAAGGTTGTTTCTGGAAGTATAAGATTGTTCAAGTTAGCCATCCAGGGCACTGAGCAGCCCAAAGAATGAAGAACAGGAACTTGGTCTGAGGGGACAATGGGAGGATATGCCGCACAGACTTCTACTTCTAATAACCTAAGTGAAATCATGCGGAGAATGTATTTTGCTACACTAGAAGTAGTCTAGAGCCTTGAAACAAAGCAGCCACAGAATCCACTCTAGTCATTTTTCCAACCTTAGTTTCTCACACTTTGGCGGGTAAGCTACAGAGCTTACTTGTCAAAGAAGAAGAAAAAAGACAGATGCCCAGTTAAATTTGAATTTCAGATTATCAATGAATTTAAGTGGGCCCCCTATACTTTATCTGGTAACCCTAGTTCCAGGCCTCCCAAGGACCCTCATATCTATCTCCCTCAGTAGGGATGTGGAGGAGAGAGACGAAGGGTGGGAGGAGAAGAAGGGAAGTGGGGGAAAGCTAGATTGAGAGAGAGAGAGGTTGAGAGATTGAGAGAGATTGCTTTCAGATCTGGCTCTCCTAGGTGGAGGCAGCAGCCAAGTTCCAGGAGAGCCTGGGCCCTACCCCCTTCGTCAGCCATAGGAGGGGTGCAGAGAGAACGGAGAAGGCAGTCAGAGTGAGAAGTCTTTGCTTTTCAGCTTCTGGAGTTTTGAAGCATATTTACTTTGGCTACTGATTTCCTATTATACTCAGTCTTAGCCAGTGATAAGAAGCCCACTTAATTGGAAAGTATAGATATTAACATCTAGTCACATCACAAAAGTTCAGGTGCCCAGGCCCAGAAAATATTATGTCATAGAGACTGGAAGAACCTATACATATGAACTTATCAATACCTCATAGAAATCACAGAGGATATGGGAGATTCCAAAAGACCAGGTATAGGTAAATACCTAAATGTTTAATAAAAAGCTGATGGGATTTAGTAACATACAGACAAATACTCCAGACATTAAGCCCTGACAAAATGTGAGAGAAAATATTGAAAGTCTGACTTCTGAGCATGTATAAACTACAAAAATGACCACCCAGAGCCCATACAGGTTCACTAAGTCCTGCTGAACTGGCCCATTCCTTTTCCTTGACAGAAAAATTGAATAGATGGATCGGGAAAGTACCATAAACTTTGTATATCTTAAGTTCAAAATAGTATTTGACAATTTCTCATGACGTTCTTAAAAAATGAGATCTGTGAGCCGGGTGTTACTTCACTTAGGTCAATTGCTAAGTGGTAACTCTCCATGCACAGAGTGTGAATTAATGGATTCAAGTCAACTAAGAGGGAGATATTGTAGTGGGGCTTATTTAAAATGATCTTTAACACCATCCAGGGTATGATGACAAGTAGAAACCAGAGGCATGAGCAAGGGGGGAAAAAAAGGTGTTAAAATAATGCCAGAGGAGAATTAAAGGAACCATAGATGTTTAAGTTAGATAAATGCATTATTCAAATGTGTCTGGACATTAAATCATAGACTTTTAGAACTAGATGGAGCCAGCCAGTCTCCTAAAAAATTAACTGATGATAAAATTGGATTCAGATGAGTTTACATAGTAAAATTTATCGAGGGCCTGCTACGTGCAAATGCTGTACTAGATGCTGAGACTAACAAAACAAGCAAGTTTCATCCTGAATCCCAGCCTACATCTCCCCACTGTCTTCAAATATCTGAGAGGCTATCATAGGGAATACTGTATGAATGTAGTCTGCCCTTCTCCAAAGGGCACAACTAGGGCTGGGGAGTGGGACATATAGGAAAGCAAAGTGCTGCTCAACATAAGGGAGACTTTTCTAGTAACATAGTTATGTGACACTGGAGGGCCTACCCTGAAATGTATCAGTGAGATCCATGGAGGGATCATTTATCTCCACTATTTGGCATTTCTCAATTGGAAAGGAGATTAACCAAATAATCTCTCAGATCCCCATGTATAATTCCCCAAGTAAATAAATGCATAGCCAATAAGGGAATATTTAGTACAGAGAATTTATATTGAATATAACATGTATCTTCAATTTTATTTCCTTTTGATTATTTCTTAGTTTTGGTTATTTATTTGTATCACTAAAGGTAACACAAACTTTCCAATTTTCATGGTACACACAGCAAAGATAAAACCACTTGGGCAAATTCAAAGAAATGACTCATCACCACCCTGACATGAACCCTAGATATTGCCCATGATAGGCAGTTTTCCAACCTACGCAAAATATGACATCTATTTATTCATTCAATAAATATTTCTTGAGCACCCATTATGTCCCAGACACTGTGGTGATTATAGGAAAAATGGTAGAGTGGTGACTAAAACAACCATTGTTCTCATTGTTCTTTTTTTTAGAAGATTTTATTTATTCATTTGACAGACAGAGATCACAAGTAGGCGGAGAGGCAGGCAGAGAGAGATGAAGGGAAGCAGGCTCCCCGCTGAGTGGAGAGCCTGACTCGGGGCTTGATCCCAGGACCCTGAGATTATGACCTGAGCCAAAGGCAGAGGCTTTAACCCACTGAGCCACCCAGGCACCTCTCTCATTGTCTTATGAGACTGATATTCTAGGGGCAAATGTGGACAAATGAACAAGCAGTTGCCATTAATGTCAACCCTGCTATAATAGGAGAAAGTACAGGGCTTGAGATAGAACTCTGGAATGTCAGAGGATGACCTTCAAGACGTTGTGGATCAGGGAAGAATTTCTGGAAGAAATTTATCTGAACTGAGACATGAAGAAGTATTTGGAATAGAAATTAGCAGGCGGAGGAGTAAGAAGGAGGGGCAAGAAGTTTCACAGAGAATGCTTTAGACAGTTGCATCTGGTTCTTGTTTTTCTTGCTTTATTGCTTGTTGCTTGATATTGCTTATCTTGTTCTGTATTGCTCTTTTGACTTAATTCGTTGGAAGAATTGTCACTTTGAAATGATTAATTTTATGCTTTACCATTTAACAGGAAATACCTTCCTTTTTAGTACCTTACTGGGAACTAATAGAAAATTCCTATATAAACTCCATCAAAACGGTACTCAGGCATCTGAGAGAAGAACAGCATTCAGTGATTTCTTACTTATATGAAATTAGGTAAGTAAAGATACTTATATGAAATACTTATAAAAAGTTACTTATATGAAATATTGTCAGAAATACTTATATGAAATTAGGTAAGTAAAGTCAGAATTTTGTAGTCTACAGGCATGTCATGTGAGCTCCATCTAATTCTCTTACTGTCTTACAGAACAAATTTCCAGCATTTTCTACGGCGTCCGGATCACAAACAAGATTTTGTATCTCAATGGCAGGCTGATTTCAATGCTCTCCCTGATGACCTGTGGGATGATGAGGAAACAAAGTCTGAACTACACCAGAGAGTAAATGTAAGGAAACCTGCGACCTGCTGCACCAGGGTCTTCACATACGTGAATATTGTACTGTAGAACCTAACTCATTCCCTTCTTTTTCTGTGAAGTGTGGGGATAAGGAGGGAAATGGTTTGAACACTTACCTGCCAACTTTCAAGAGCAATGGCTCTTCTAAACTTGAATTCAGAATGAAAACATGGTGGACAATACTTGCAGAAAGAGGATCCAAATCCAGCAAAGCAAAAAGCATTCTTGGCATCTGTTTTGTAGCTTCCTAACCCCTTTGTTCGGCATTGTAACTATCTCTATGACTGGCATTAAGCGCATGCCTACCTTGAGTGCGGTCATAAGGATGGATGATGTCAGGGAGAAGAGGAATGAGGGAACTTCATGGAAAACCTAAAGGGCAGCCAATATTAAATAGATCCTTTGAGGGAAGGTACCAAATCTTATACATCTTTCTATCTCCAGCAGGCACCGTGCCTAGCACTTAATAGACAGATTTTCATAAGTTCATAAATGGAATCTATTATGCTGATGTCTTAGAAGAAGACTTCTGATGTCCAGGAAGCCTGATTTCAATTAAGAAATTAAAAACATTAAACTTTTAAAAATATCAATTCAAACAATAAAGTAGAGAAGCTTCTAATAAGAATAGTCAAGGAAAGAAAAAAAAACTTTAAGTAGAGATTCGGATAGATCCCATAGTTTTTGACTTTATAGTTATAATAATAATTGTTATAACTATAAATTATATAAATATACATATTATAAATTATAATTAATTTCCAAATAGTGTCAAATTACCTTATTGATATTCTCACTGGCCACATAATTATTTTTTAAATGTTTTGTTTCATTTCCAAGTGACAAATGTTGTTATTGCTTAAAACTTTGTCCCTTGATTCTAATTCTGTTGCATTGTGATCTGAGAATTAGAGGTTTTATTTTAATTTAATTTAGTGATTTTAATAATATTTTAAATTTATCTAAATTTTTAAGTTACCTGAAACATTAATTTTTTTTGTTTATATTCCATGGATGCTAGAAAATAGCATATAATCTCTATGTAGAAGGTTCAATAAGTTTTGGCCAAATCAACCTTGTTACTGTCATTAGAATGCTTTTTAGCAGTGAATTCTCCACAGAAGTATATTATAGAGAAACTTGAGAAGTTCTAAAGAGTAAAACTGCCTTTCCTTCAGGCCCTATGCCAAATTTAGGTTTAGGGTGGGCCCCACATATCACTTTCATTTTTTAAAATGTCATAAGTAATTCTGATTGAAAAAATTACGCTTTGGGTATATTTTTATATCTACATAATCTTGCAAAAACTAATGGAAGTAAGTTAAAAATCCCTATGATGGTTGCATTTCTATCCATTTGCCTTGCTTTATAGATTGCTTTACAGATTTTAATGTAGCAACATTAATAGCTAACCTGAACTTGGTACAGTGCTGGCACTGTTTTCTTGCATCCTCAGGACAACCCTCTGAGATGGAAACTAGTAAGAGTCCCATTTTATGGATGACAAAATATGGTGAAATAAGTGTCAGAGCTGGGATCTGACCCCACACTGCCAGGCTCCCTAGCCCATGCCCTGAAGAGATCGTTAAAACCATTTCTCTGATGCAGCATTATTTGGCATGTGAAGAAACATGACACGCTACCTCTTCATGGTCTCCTATACTCTTTACAGTATAAAATAACCATTTTTGCACCAAAGTACTTCTTTTGTATTGAATTCTACTATATCTAATATTAATACTGTGTACTTGCCTTATTTCTTATTTGTATTTGTCTTGAATAAGTTTTGACGTTGACCTTTTTGTGTCATTTTGTTTTATGTGAGACTCTAGTAAGCACCATATAAATTGAACTTTGGCTTTTGACCCAATAGAAAACCTTTAAAACTTTTTAGAAGAGTTCATTTTCCATGATTTTTGTCTGCACAACCTTCACAATTAATAGCCATGAGTTTTTCTTCAATACAACCCACTCTGATTATTCAGGAATACACAATAATTCCCTAATTCTTGCCAAATGAAATGTGAAAGCCAGCTATGCCTCTGGGTAAGCCCAGACCCTTTCTATGCTTGGTCAATGTCTTTGTTCTTGGCTTATTTCATTCCAATTCTGAGAAGTTAATGGAAAGGTTCTGCTATTGCACTGTCCCCTCTCTGCCATCAGAAATCTGAACCACAAAAATGTTAATACTTGCCAAGGCCTCACAGTGAGGCAGGAACAAAAAGAAAACTCTTCTAGCTCTCAAAGATGTACAAACTCTTGGTAAGCACAAGCCAGTATGCATTGAAAGTCTGCCAGAGCATTTGTGGAAACACCATGGAGATAATAAGATCAGCTCTAAAATGATGGTGTTTTGTGCTGATACTTAGCATAGGGCTACAAGAATGGCTGTGATATTTTCATTTTATGTGCAGTTCCCTGAAAATGCCAAGAGTTCTATTAATACAATATCACAGAACTAAAACCCACTGTGGTCACTGGAATGAAGCTGCTTTGCATTAAGATGCCTGGCTCCACCACATGGAAACCATAGCCAAATGACTTCACCTCTCTGGGCATCAGTTTTCCCACCAGAACTTACTTCCTGGTTATTGTAGCAATCAGCAAGGTAATCCATGTAAAGCACTTAGCACAATGCCTAATGCATAATAATGTTCAATACTTTATTATTGTGGAAACTGTCACATTTTGATTGACTGTATATATTTCATTAAAGGGATATTTTATTAAACAGATGTTTTATTGCATGGATAATATGATATCATTATAAGATTATAGTAGTTTTTATTAACTAAGGAATTATTATATGCTAAATAGTATGCTGAGTGCTTTATATACATAAGCTAATTTATTCCATATAGCACATCTGAAAGGTAAGATATAAAGAGACTGAGACCTGAAATGGTGGTGTAGATTACTCAAGAGCACAGGCTCATATCCTCGATCTACCACCTACTCATGGTGTGCTTTTCGGAAGACAACCTCTCTGTGACTCTTCTGCGAAATGAACATTATAATATAGTACCTCAGGTTGTTGCCAGGCATTAAATGAGTTAACATAAGGACAATGACTTATGTTCTGACACACTGGTGCATGTAGAAAGATCCAGTTCATGGTAGCTATTGTCAGTTTTGTTATACATGTGGCAGAGCTGGGATCTTTAAAGATTCTTCCTACTGTTGGCTCTTTGGTACAAACCTAATTTTTGGACAATCCTATTAAGCTCAGACAGTATTTCTTGGTGAATGAGATGTTCCACTCATATTTATTGAACAAACTTATACCCTTGGATTAAATACAGCTGCATATTTCTTCACCAACAATACACATTTCCCAAAAAATTCCCTGAAAGGACTTTTTTATTTATGTATTTATTTTGAGAGAGAAAGAGAGCACGAGTACATGGGGGAGGAGGAGGGAGAGAAAGAGAGTGAGCAGTGGGGGAGGGGCAGAGAGAGAGAGAGAGAGAGAGAGAATCTTAAGCAGGCAGAGCCTGTTGAGGGGTTTGATCTCATGACTCTGAGATCATGACCTGAGCTGAAATCAAGAGTCCAATGTTTAAATGTCTGAACCACCCAGAAGCCCCAGGACTTTTTCAACTAAACAAATTTTCTGAAAAGGGATTAGACTGCTACATAAAACATAGCCACCCATAAATAAAGTGAGCTGCAGTGGACTTGTGCTGGACATGAGCATATGATATGGTGAGCTGGTCTAATAAAGTAAGGTGTGGCATAGAATGGAAGCAAAATAAATATTTGTTGAATAAGGGAATAAAATGCATGAGTGCATTAGGTCTAATTTTCTTTGGAAACATTTTTAAGACAGGCAAAGGATTCTAGTTTTATTACACTGCAACAACTTGAGCCGTGATGTAAAGCATAACAGTGAGATTTCTTTCTGCTCAGGATTTACGAGACCGCCTGTGGGACATCTGTGATGCCCGGAAGGAAGAGGCTGAGCAGGAGCGTCAGGATATCATTAACGAGAGCTGGTTGCAGGACTCCATCGTAATAAAGATGAACCATTTCTTCTCACTAATGCAGGTAAGAGCAGCTCATCAACAGCCCAGAATCTTGCCTCCATAGCAATGTCCTATCCCTCCTTTTACAACTCCTTTGGGAGAGTGAGGGGCCCCTTCAGGCTCCTTTTACTCACAGCACTCTGCCTGGCCTGAGCTGCAACTTGCTGAGGAAGTGAGCTGAAATAAATCTTTTGGCCCGGGAACAAACAAGCACTAGAACTGGGAGCATCCGGGTGCCTGGATGGCTTAGTCGGTTAAGCGTCCATTTCTTGACCTCAGCTCAGATCTTAATTTCTGGGTTGTGAATTCAAGCCCCATGAAGCCGGGCATGCTACTTTAAAAAAAGCAAAAACAAACAAACAAACAACAACAACAACAAAAAAACCTGGCAGCATCCCAAACAACCACCAACCAGTTTTGTGTCCAGGTGTCTTAGAACTATGGAGGGGCAGGAGAGTTGCTGTCTATACTGTTTGTTACCTTGTCAGCCTCTCACAGTGGACACCCAAAGTGGCCAGAAGAGGCCAAGGAAAGCAGCTCTGCCACAAAGCATGGGCTAGGTTAACATCAGCGAGCATTTGATTCCAGAAAATAAGTTTATGTCAGGATTGAAAAAAAACAAAACAGAACAAAATTAAAAAAAAAAAAACAACAAAAAAAACCATTCACCAGAACAACCTCATTAACTTATATTTGTAGCCTATTAAATAAAAATTACAGTTGGTGAGATAAGACTTATTAGTCAACAGATAATAATAGTCAAGACTATTGTCAACAGTGGGAAAGAAAGCACAGACCAGGTCTGGCCACCCAGCATTGCCAGGAAAAAGAACTAGAGTTTGACAGCCGGGGTGTAGTGAGCATCAGAAGCCATCTGTGCTTGTTGATTGGCTTTGCCTGAAGGAAAAAAACAAAAACAACAACAAAAAAACCAACTTTCTCCTGTCTTCACCTAGTTTTACCACTGAGAGCAAGGTACTCTCAAGGAGCAAGTTAGGCTCCTCCCCTTCTAGAGGAACTGGCAGATAGGTGATGATGCTTACTTTTCAAAAGGATGGTGCCCAGATACTTAGGAAAGACAGTTTTGAGTTCTAAAACTGACAAGAAGCTTTTAAAAAGATTTACATCTCAGGGGCGCCTGATGGTCCTGGGATCCTGGGATCAAGCCCCGTGTTGCTGGGATCCCTGCTCAGAGGGAGTGTGCTTCTCCCTATCCCTCTGCCCTCCCCAACCATGCTCTCTTTCTCATAAAAAATTTTTTTAGGAAAAAAAAAAATTAGATTTACATCTAAATGGACAGAGCCAGGATTTATAATGACAATTTTTCTAAAGTAAATTAGAAAAGGGCAGTCAGGACCCTAGAGTTAGGTAGGAGACTACCCAAAGTTTGGCCAAGCTGAGGGGAATAGTAAGCTTGTGTTAGTCAAGCTGTGTTACATGAGTATTTTTTCCGAAGAGCATAGCAGTGAGGGTGGAGAACGGAAGAGGGTATATTTTTCATCTTCAACCAATTGACTTACATGAGGAGATACTTCAGGAGAGCGGGATGTTTAGCTGACAATCCGAGCTAGCACACAGTTGGTGTTCAATAAAGGCTTGCTCAACCAATGACAATTATTGCTGATACTTCCAACTTTCACAGGGACTAGCCCATGGTATAGGGGCAGGCTGGACCACAGGAGGCTAGAAAAGTCATCAGAAAGCTGAGACCCAGGAGCAGCCTCACTGACTACCAGCTCTGGGATCCAGGTGTGGGTTGTACAAAGGATTAAAGTGAGCCTGCCGAGCAGCACTAAGCCACACTGGGTAGCATTCCTGGGGCACTGGATTGGGCAAGGAGAAATTGACTGTTGGAATAGATGTGTCAGAAGCTTCCAGTGGGAATAGCTGAAATCCAGTAGTAAAGGCAAAGGGAAGGAAATTTTTGTGCAAGAGCATTTTTGTGAATCATTTCTTATTAGTCCAAGCAGCACATGCCTCTTTGGGGAATAACACCTAGATAGAAGGTTCTTGTCCTGGAAGTGAATCCACATCTAAAACCAATGAGGAGGAAAGAAGATAACGGACGGGACAGCAAATAAGAGCTGCTCTTTGCTAATTCCTTACTCCTTCCTCCGCATATGCCAGACACTGCTCAAAGGACTTTCACGTACGTTATATTAAACCTTCACAACACCCACATGTGCTGACTTCTGTTATAATCCTTCAGCATTGTTCAGATAGTTGAAGGCCCACCACATGGAACAACAAAGGACCTCATTCTGCACTGATTAATAATTTCCGGAAAATTCATTTCAACTGAAAAATTTAATATAGTGCTTACAGAACTTATACAAGAAATATGTAAAGGTCAGCTTGTTCCTTCTTGTTTACTAACATTCATATTTGCTATTAAAGGCAGAACTGAACCGTTTCCAAGATACAAAGAGACTCCTTCAAGATTATTACAGGGGAATGGAAGGCAAAATCCCAATCGACGACATTAAAAGATTTACTCGAGTCCCCTTGGTCCAACTAGATAATAGAGAAATTTTGGAAAGCCAACTTAGGTAAGGCAGACCATTGTGTTGCACTATAATTAGTTTGGGCATAAAACTTTATGATTTTAAGTTGAATACCACTAGTAAAAACCTGAATCTGCAAATCCAAAATGCAAAAAAACTCCAAAATGGAAACTTCTCTAACTTCAACTTAAGATGATTAATATGCACTATTATCCAAATTATAGTGACTATTTACTCACTTTGCTGCTGAGGTATACTGTGTTTTATTATGAACTACTTCCAAAAGATTCTACTGGGGATATTAGGAAATATAGAGAGTATATAAATTTTGAATTCTGAAAACCTTTTGGCTCAAGAGTTTTCAGCAAGGAATCATGAATCTCTACCACTTTTATGAAAGGTTCCAAGCACTTTTGTATGTGTATGTGCATGTGTGTGTGAGTGTCATGTAAATGAAAATGGAAAGGGGTGTGAGTCTTCTTTTATAGGTAAGGAAATTGAGAAATAGTAAACATTCAGTCATATGTGATTTTAACTTTATGAGGTAAAAGACTTGTCAGTAGTTTTACATCAAATTCCCAGCAGAGCAAGAAAATAATTATATTTTCAATCAAACACTTCCATCTAATACAAACATTTGTAAATAATTGCTTTTATAGACCCAGTGGGTGAGGGCAGGAGAAGGGCAAGATCCCAAACCCAGAGAAACTATGAACAGATAGAAAAATGTCTTTAAGATATGGGGAGGAGGAAGGGTGCCTGGTAGCTCAGTCTTTAAGGATTTGCCTTTGGCTAGGGTCATGATCCCAGAATCCTGGGATTGAGCCCCTCATTGGACTCCCTGCTCAGCGGGAAGCTTGCTTCTCCCTCTCCCACTCCCCTGCCTGCCCCCACTTGTGTTCCCTCTCTCCCCATCTCTATCTCTGTCAAAAAAGAAAAAAAACTTTAAAAAACATAAAAAAGAAGAAATAGGGAGTTGGAGTGGTGGTAATCCCAACTCTAAAACATTAAGAGAGCAAAAAGTAAGAATAAAATAACAAAAGGAAAACTCAAAATCCTTAAAATTGTATAAGTTAATTAAAAATAAATTAATAGGGGCGCCTGGGTGGCTCAGTGGTTTAGGCCTCTGCCTTCGGCTCAGGTCATGATCTCAGGGTCCTGGGATCGAGCCCCACATCGGGCTCTCTTCTCAACGGGGAGCCTGCTTCCTCCTCTCTCTCTCTGCCTGCCTCTCTGCCTACTTGTGATCTCTGTCTGTCAAATAAATAAATAAAAATCTTTAAATTAATTAATTAAATAAGAGTTAAAGTAATATTAAGAGTTAAAGTAATATTTTCTCATGACCAACAAGGAGGTCATGAGAAAAATAAATGTGAAGAGAGAAAAAAAAAAGAAGTTAGATTTAAAAAATAATATAAAAGCTGAACATTAAGTTTAAATCTCCAAAGATATGCAATATGTATTGGAGATTGAAAGCAGTATATGTACAAGTATATGTACAAGTATATTGTACAAGTGTGCTCGAGTCAATGCAGGTAGCACAAGTGACACAAAACATGCATATATTGTGATTATGTTTTGAAGACAGATAGATCTGGTTTCAATCCTGCATGTTATTTACTAATTGTATGAGAATAAATTAGAACAATTTATTCTGGAAGGAAAGTCACCCCACTTCTCTTAAGCCTTGGTTTTCTTATTTATGAAGTATCTATAAAGTAGGGTGATTGTGAATATAACAGAAAATGAAATCCTTAAAGCACTGAGTATCATGTCTGGGGATCAGAAGACTTGAGATCTAGTCTCAGTAACACTCAATAACTGATGACTATTATTAATGCATACATTAATATGACAATAGCCTACATGAAGTATTTTTTTCTTCTTATAATTTGTATATTTTTAGTAGTTTTTAATTTAAATTCAATTAATTAACATAGAATGTATTACTTGTTTCAGAGGTAGAGGTCAGTGATTCATCAGTCTTATATAATACCCAGTGCTCATTACATCACGTGCCCTCCATAATGTCTATCACCCAGTTACCCCGTCCTTCTACCCCTCTCCCCTCCAGCAATCCTCAGTTTGTTTCCTATAATTAAAACTCTCTTATGGTTTGTCTCCCTCTCTGATTTCATCTTGTTTTAATTTTTCATCTCTTCCCCTATGATCCTTTGTTTTGTTTCTTAAACTCCAGAGTATTATAGCTGTGAGTATTGCATGTTGTTGCTTTGCTTTATTCTCCCTATACCAAAAAGGATTTGAGATGACCTGAACACAGTAAGATTATACATGAGATCTGAGACCCACTTTTCTCACTCTAGATTTCCTCCATGTAGTCTCACCATGTCCCCATAATGCCCATATGTAAGCAAGAAAACACAAGAAGGAAAGTACCATCTTCTTGATACAAATACAAGATAAATGTTTAACTCAGCAAGCTACTGGAAAAGGACTTCGAAATTGAAAACAATAAAAAATTCCAAAGGCAATATGAACCATCAGAGCCATTAAAAGAGGCCAAGTTCCAATGTCTACAGTAGCAGTGCATTCTGTTCTTAGCACAAAATAGCAAGTCGGGCATATTGGGGAAGCTATTAAAGTTGGTTAACAGAATGAAACAGGGAAAAGAACAGCCAGTTCTTATTTTCTGCAAAACAACTGTGTACCACTGTCAACCTCAAATCACTGCTATAAGTACCTACTGAAACTCTCAATCAGTGTATCAACCAATCAACTAATCAACCATAGTCTCTTTAAAATGTGTAAGGGAAACAAGCATACTATTAAGCATTTCCACATAGCTGTCTACTTTATTTCTATAAAAACAGCAACAGCAGCAGCAGAATAGTAACAAATAATTGGTTAATAATTGCCAGTGACTAAAAATAAGCAATGATAGTAATAGTAGCAATTGTGTATTTATATTATTTGAGGAAAGGAGCTTCAGGAAGTCAAGTGTCATGCCCCAATTCATGTATATTGATTGTGACAGAGCTAGCTAGACCAGATTTTTTTTTCCAGTAAGTGAATTCTAACCCCAAATTTTATTTCTAAATGATATACCTCCAAAGTAAGGTGTTGGGAAATGCATGTTATACTGTATTAAACATTTGGAGATGATCATACAACTTTTACCTTGTTAGACACATGAATCTCAGTGTCTCAGTGACTGACATTTGACATTACTTGATTATTAAAATGTAAATTTGCCTGTGGGAAGATATGTACTGCATAGAAGAACCTCAGCACATGGCCTCTGTAGGCACAGTACATTATCAGAATGCCAAGTACTATAAGAATCAAAGAGCCAAGTTCAAGAAACCACATCTAGTGTTCAAAACAAGACCAAGCTACTTGTTTGCTGGAATTCACAATCAGCTTTCTGGATCACCACTCTGTTCCCCAGCAGCTTGAGTCTGCCAGACCAAAAACTTGATAACTATCATGGCTCCTGACTCTCCTCAAGTTTCAGGGAAGTCATGCTTGGTGCCTAGCCCAAGCCTAGTGGGGGGACAATTTACACTTTGGATTACTAAGGATCATAATAAGCATTCTGCCTTGGGGATCTCTTTCTGCTTCTCTTAGCATTTGAGATTGGGAGTCCTTCAGGGATAGAATGTTCCGGGGACAGCTCTAAAATTTCTACATAGGGGCAGCAATATGGCTGAAAGAAGGGAGAGGGAGAGCTCATCTCTGAGTTCCCATCGCACTTTAAAAAGAGAAAGCTCCATCATCATTACTCTTAAGTGGGGAGGGCTGTTGGATTTTTTCCCCCACCCACCACCAAAACCTTGTGATCTCCATGAATCCTTCCCCCTTGCAATCCTCACATCTGTCATATCCTGCTTTTTTCACTGTCCACTTCAGGAAGCCAAATAATGCTAGTCATCTTAAAGGAGTGGTGCCCAGTTTTATTTGATTTGATTTTTCATGATTGATTTGTTCCTTGTCAGAAGTTGATGCCCTGGACACATTTCAAAATTGCATATCTTCAAGATTCCTGTTGTTTCATTTCCCTCCCCATTATCAATGAGAATTAAACCTAAAAATTATGTTTTGTTAATATTTTCTTCTAGTTTACTCTTGTTAATAAGACTATAAAAATTTGAATACAGGGACGCCTGGGTGGCTCAGTGGGTTAAGCCTTTGTCTTCAGCTCAGGTCATGGTCTCAAGATCCTGGGATCGAGCCTCACATCAGGCTCTCTGCTCAGCAGGGAGACTGCTTCTCTCTCTCACCCCCTCTCTCTCTGCCTGCTTGTGATCTCTGTCTGTCAAATGAATACATAAAATCTTAAAAAAAAAAATTTGAATACAGTCTTTTTTTTTTTTTTTTTTTTTTTTTAAAGAGAGGGTGTGGGGAGAGGCAGAGAGAGAGAGAGAATCTTAATCAAAGCAGGCCCCACTCCCAACATGAAGCCCTACGGCCTCAATCTCACAGCCCTAAGATCATGATCTGAGTCAAAATAAAAAATCAGTCATTTAACTGACTGGGCCACGCAGGTACCCCCTGAATACAGTCTTTTATATCTTTTCTTCACTTGAAGAGTTCTTCCAGGACAACTATGAAAGTATAGGTTAAAGCAAGGTAACAAAATTCCCAAAGTAACCTGTCAAAAAATAAAATTCTGGTAAATGAAATATTTATATTTCCTTTTTATTTGTTGGATTTTTTTTTTATTTTTTCAAAGAATTCCTCTAATTTCTCGAATATCCATATCCCCGGATTCAACTATGTCCAAACCAAAAACAAAGGCCATACTGAAGGGCAAGATCGATTACTCACTGGAAAATGTTGAGGCAAACTTTGAGGCAGATGAGAAGTTGTTAATGGACACCTGGCAGCAGGCTTCTTTAGCAATATCTCACATGGTAAGCAGTGCTCATTATTACATTTTCACTAAGCACTAACTTTGGTATATGCTATGAATAGAAAATTTACACAATGTTGTATAAAGCTATACCTTCAGGAACTTTTTTTTGTCTCATTTTGTTTACTGAAAGAAATAAGAAATAAAACAATTCAGTCAGCAAATATACGAGCTCAAGAATGGAGGAAATCATTAGATTATTTTTTGTGCTGGGCTCCAAGTGCAGAGACCAAAGGGGTCCTTTGGGAAAAGTCAATGACATGGGTCAAGTATAATGCAATAAGGGAGGGATGGGGCTGTGGCCTAGTGGAAATCACACTCCTAAAGAGGTATGTGCTATATCTCCCAGACCAAATACCATTTAAGAATGAGGCCCAGTATGGCCAGATTTTATAATTTTCCTGGAAAAGCCAGAAATTCAGATTTGTATGTGAAACCTACTGATTTTAGCATGTTAGAAATGAAATTAAATTTATAAAACTTTGCAGAGCTAAGAAAAACACACATCTGGCCTGTAGATCTCTAGTTTGCATAAGCTACCTATGGGGTAAGTACTATCCTCACTACCAAGGAAAACGAAGATCCAGAAAGGTAAAAAATTTTGCCAAGGTCACTTATCAGGTCATGTATCAACAAGGAGATCTGACCTAGGACTATATGAATTCAAAGTTCATGTCCTTTTCAGCTTCACTGGGAAGCCAAGTGACAACAATAGTCCCTGTGTTTAAGGTGCCCATACCAAATCAAAAGAGAAGAGAAGAGCATACAGATAACTGTAATGTAAGGAGAAGCTTCCCCCTGTACAGAAGGTGCACACAAGGTTTAGCTTGGAGGACCACTGTTCCCTCACTCTCCAGTCCTAAGTGCCCAAGGTGGTTCTGTTTTCATTCTGTGCCAGGTGCTCTTTGGGTTTCCCCAAAACCAAAAGAAACCCAAACATTTCCAAAAAACTTTGTGGAAGAGATGGAAGAGGTGGAAGAGGAGCTTACCTCAGGGTCTCAGAGGGAGGAGGTGACACTTCTGACTGGGTGTTTTCCAAGTCCCTTTCTGGCCACTCGACCTCCATGGTTCTTTTCTCTAGTTCGTCCCACAACAGCCGTAGTGTTCTTTCCTCCCTTTGTGTTCTTCTTCTGTTCCCTTTTATCTTCCTTCTTTCATTTCTCCCTCTCAAAAGCGATTGTAGTTGCCTTTCATTGTCTTGCTTCTTCTATAAAAAATTTTAGTGGGATTTTGACACAACTAAGAAAAGTGCATGAAGTAGAACTGCAGGGCTTGCTGAACACACCTAAAGTTACTCGTGGAACCAGCACGTGGGAGAAATGGGAAAGGTCCACACCTACCCAGCCCTTGCCCCTCCCCAGTTCCAATCCCCTGGATTCCTACAACGTGGACCCTCCACTTGCCTTTTGACTAACTGTTCCCTTGATATTCATAAGTTTTAAGTCTATTATACCTCTAAACAGTACACTTTAGCTTTGCTTGCTTTTGAATTTCAAATATATGGACTCATACTTTTTTTCTCTTTGTGTTTTCTTTTCCTCAACGTTATTTATGAGATTAATTCAATGTTGTTGAGTGGAGCTGTAGTCCGTTCCTTTTTGTTGTTATACATTGTTTCATTATATAAATTTATCACAGTTTATTGAACTAGTCTGCTACTAATACACATTTGGGCTTCCAGTTTGTGCCATTATGGATATCCTTGCTATGAACATTCTTGTACTTGTCCACTGATGCACATATGCACACACAGCCTTTGGATATATGGCTAAGAGTGGTTGCTATCTTCAATGTCAGTAGATGATACTATACATAATACTTCAGTTTGCATAAGTAATACCAGATTTTCCCATTCACTGCAGTATTATCTTTGTCATAAATTAAGTGACCACATATCATAAATTAGTTCTGTTGCTTTGCTCTATTTTTCCATCCTTGTACCAAAACCACTTAACATCATATCATTTGTTATCCAGATGAGCAAATCTTCCTACCTTGTCATCTGTCCAATGCATTTTGGCTTTTCTTGGCTCTTTGCCTCTCCATATAAATTTTCAAGTTAGTTGTCAAAATTTACGAAACTGTTGGCTGTAGATTTTTTTCGATGCTATTTATCAGATTATGGAAGTTTCTTTACATTTCTAACTTACTGTGAGGGTTTTTTCATAAATATATTAACAAAAAATTTTCATGCATCTATTGAGATTGCCAAATGATTTTCTTTCTGTTTTCTATCAATAGCGAAATACCATATTGGTCAATTTTCTAATATTAAACTTAAATCACATCCCTGGAATAAGCCCAACATTATAATGAAACATCATACTTGTTACATATTGCTGGATTGGTTTTCCTAATAATTTACTTAGGGTTTTTGAATCTGTTCATGAGTGAGAAAATCCTATAATTTGTCTTTCTCATACTGTCCTTGTCAACTTTTAGCATTCATGTGATACTAGCCTCATAAATCAAGTCAGGATATGTTTCCTTTCTTTTTATTCTTTAGAAGAGTTTGAGGAAGTTGGAATTATTCCCTCTTGAAGTGTTCAGTAGCCTTATCCAAGAGGCCATCTAGGCCTGGTGAACTAAAACTTTTCTTACGAGGAGGTAATCTTCCTTATCTATAATGGGTTTTTTTTTTTTTTTAGAAATTATGGTTTTAAATATTGTTTACACATTATATCTTTGTTCACTGTTTTATTTTTATCCTTTCTGTATCTTTTCCCGTTTGCTTTTTCACTCCTACTTACTTTTAGAAGTAGTGCATTATATTATGTTCTTTTACTGGTTACTACAGGTTACACCATAAATTGTTAACTTATCAAATTCTAAATATTATTTAGTCAGTAATTCATGGTGTTATCTCTAAAGTAACCATTAAGTGAATTAGTGTGTAGTGAAAAATGAATAAATTTAAAATATTAAGTCCAAAATAAGAAAAGAAAGGAGGACAGAAAAAGATTTAGGACAAAGAATACAAATAGAAAGCACCTAGTAAGACGATAGATATAGACCCCAAATGTATCAATAGCTACTTTATAAGGCAAAATGATCCAGTTAAAGGAAAGAGATTGATTTATTTTATTAAAAAAAAATATGTGATGCTTATAAGAACACAGAAATCATCTTCTGTTCTTTTTTTTTTTTTTTTTTTTTTTTTTTTTTTTTTTTTTATTTTTTATAAACATATATTTTTTATATACATATATTTTTATCCCCAGGTCTGTGAATCACCAGGTTTACACACTTCACAGCACTCACCAAATCACATACCCTCCCCAATGTCCATAATCCCACCCCCTTCTCCCCAACCCCCTCCCCCCGGCAACCCTCAGTTTGTTTTGTGAGATTAAGAGTCACTTATGGTTTGTCTCCCTCCCAATCCCATCTTGTTTCATTTATTCTTCTACCCACTTAAGCCTCCATGTTGCATCACCACTTCCTCATATCAGGGAGATCATATGATAGTTGTCTTTCTCTGCTTGACTTATTTCGCTAAGCATGATACGCTCTAGTTCCATCCATGTTGTTGCAAATGGCAAGATTTCATTTCTTTTGATGGCTGCATAGTATTCCATTGTGTATATATACCACATCTTCTTGATCCATTCATCTGTTGATGGACATCTAGGTTCTTTCCATAGTTTGGCTATTGTGGACATTGCTGCTATAAACATTCGGGTGCATGTGTCCCTTTGGATCACTACATTTGTATCTTTAGGGTAAATACCCAATAGTGCAATTGCTGGGTCATAGGGCAGTTCTATTTTCAACATTTTGAGGAACCTCCATGCTGTTTTCCAGAGTGGCTGCACCAGCTTGCATTCCCACCAACAGTGTAGGAGGGTTCCCCTTTCTCCGCATCCTCGCCAGCATCTGTCATTTCCTGACTTGTTGATTTTAGCCAAGGGAAGCAAGGGAAAAAATGAACTACTGGGATTTCATCAAGATCAAAAGCTTTTGCACAGCAAAGGAAACAGTTAACAAAATCAAAAGACAACTGACAGAATGGGAGAAGATATTTGCAAACGACATATCAGATAAAGGACTAGTGTCCAGAATCTATAAAGAACTTAGCAAACTCAACACCCAAAGAACAAATAATCCAATCAAGAAATGGGCAGAAGACATGAACAGACATTTCTGCAAAGAAGACATCCAGATGGCCAACAGACACATGAAAAAGTGCTCCATATCACTTGGCATCAGGGAAATACAAATCAAAACCACAATGAGATATCACCTCACACCAGTCAGAATGGCTAAAATCATCTTCTGTTCTTAACCCGAGAGGAAAATGAGGTAGTGTGATGACTTCCAGTAGCCACCATGGAATCCCAAACCCTTGACCCAGAGGCTCAGAGCTCCCCATCATGCTAGTACCAACTCATGAAGCATTCTCATAAAGTAACTAAATACTAGTTCCTATATATTTAATCAGCATTAACAATTTTCATGCCTTGGCCAATGTCATCTTTCTCTCCTAAAATATGTTCTTCCTTCCTTCTATTTGATTAAACTATATGCTTTCTGAAAGTCTTCAGAGCTAGTTCCTGCTTTGCTTCCTGAGTTGTTGGTTGCTGTTTGAACCTCTTGTCTTCTCTGATCATGTGCTCTTCCAATCCCTGTAACAGTATTATCTTCCCAAGCATCCAGCTCTTCCTATCTAGGAAGATTCTAGGTGATTGTAATGTTTATCTCACTATTTTCCTAAAATAGTAATTGTAATGTTTATCTCACTATTTTCCTAAACACTGAACACTGGATTCTATACCTGGCAACATGCCCACATCTAATATGATACTAAGCCCTCAGCACAGTCTGACATGGGACTGCTGCTGTACCGAAGATGCTGAGGTTACTACTGATAATGATGCCAATGACAATGGTGATGAGTTTGATTACAACTACCAAGCACCAGAGAATGGGAAACCAGAGCTAGGAGTTTGAGGGGGGAAAAAAAAAGGAATTATTATTCTTATGGAGCTACATAAAGTAATTTACAACTCTTACAAATCCGATTAGAATTTCCTAGGGGAGATGACATCGTAGAATATTACATTATTGGAAAGAGCAGCACATAGCAAAAAGAGCACTGGCTACCACTCTGGGTTTAGTTGTATGATTTTGTGGAAATAACCTCTTCCAGTCTTCAATTCCTTATCTGTAACATGGGAGACATTCCACATACCTTTCCTCTCGTGAATGGTTGGAAGATCTAATGAAATAATGTATGCCGATGTGTCTTGGAAATTGTAAATATAATAGATCATGATGTTAAAATTTATTAACAATTGTACTATTTTCCTTGTGGACTTTAAAAACCACATAGAGGGTTGCCTGGGTGGCTCAGTCTGTTAAGCGTCTGCCTTGGGCTCAGATCATGATCTCAGGGTCCTGGGATTGAGCCCCGCATCAGGCTCCCTGCTTCTCCCTCTCCCCACTGCTTGTTCTCTCTCCCTCTCCCTTAAATAAATAAATAAAATCTTTAAAAAAATAAAATAAATAAAAACCACATAGAAATAAGGGAGAAAAGTTTAGTTAGTACTAATCTAATTAGTATTCCTAATAATTATATTTGAATCCTGCTTTTATGTCTCTCACAGACATTTATGACCTTGATATCACATGGCCTTAAAGGGAATTTTAAGTTTCCAGTGAGACAGACATGCCTGGGCAAACAACTGTAGGGATAAACAGTACCAGCAGGGATGAGAGCAACTGAAAGCAGAGAGTTTTAATGCGGGCCTTTTCCTACACAGCAGTCCCACCAACAGCTACTCGTTTAGTGCGCAATGTTAACTTTTAGAAAAACTTTCTTCTAATTAACAGGTATGCAATGATTTCAAAGAAACAAGTCATAGCTAACGCCCACAATGTCAAGACATTATTTCTAGAGTTTCTTTAGACTTACAGGTAGATTGCTGAATGTATTGTGAATTATGTTAAATTTTGAAAGAGGCTCAGAGGTCTTTGAGGGAAGTGGACCAAAAAAATGCAGATGATGATAATTATCATCATCATCACCACCACCACCACCACCACAAAGTTGTTTATAAAGGAGAAAAATCCAATTTTAAAGGGAATTGCTAACTTACTGTGCTTTGCAAAAACAGATTCAAAACTGAATTGCTTGCAATTTGGGGGGAGATTAACAAGTCTGCTTTCAGCTTTACCAAGAATTTTAAAGCACAGCAGATATTATGAAATCCATTTTTATGGCTTAAGGGCATCTGATTAAAACCACATACATACACTCACACAAAACTGGCTTGTTCTCTGAAATCTTTCTGTATTTCTCCAAAGTTCCACTGATCTTAAAGAAGCTGTGGGTAAGTTCCGTGGAATAAGATCATTTAAAAAGAAATTCCATCTATTAATAATCATTTCCTGGGCATCCCCATGAGCATAGCAGGTGCTAAAAGCTGCTTGAAGCCCATTTGGAGGGTGGAACAACATTTTACATTCATAGAACATTTGGGGACAGCTACATGCTGAGCCCAGGGGTCTGAAGTGTGCAGGAACTAGGGGCAAGCGGGAATTGGCTGGTGTATCTCGCCAGGGGAGAGGAGAGCTTATGACTTATTCATCTTTCTACTCACCTCCATTCAACTTCCTTTTTCTCCTCTGAGCCCCTCACCCATTCCTCCCCAGAAATAACACCAGGCTTGGACACAGTAGGTACTTTAGTAAATGACCCCCCACCCCATTTCTTTACCAGTTGCTTTATTGAGATTTAAGGTTTTTAAACATATGTTTCTCCTCCCTCCTCTGGGTTTGGCAGGTTTTCTTTCTCCCTTTTGGGAATCTTTTCTCAGTTCTCATTTCTGGGGGCTACACCCTCAACTGCTCTTCACCTCTCCAGGGGCAGCTGGCCTTATTTCAAAAGGTCTGGCCTTTGAAATGCACGGCCCCAGTTGCAGCAGCCTCAAGACAATTTTTTTCTGCTTCCTGAAGCACAGAGCTCTGGAGGAGGGATGGAGGGGTCGCAACCGCACCGCACCCTACTCCTCCTTCAGCTACGATGAGGAGGCCCGGAAACTCATCTCTCACACCAAGGCACTCCACTCACGCGACTGAAAGGAGCGGGTAGCTGAGATGGCAGGAAGCTGCAAGTGCCCTGAGTAGAGGAAGCTGACAGGTCATCCTCATGAGCCCTGCGCTTTCTGGGATGATGTCTAGTGTTAGAGGAGAATGGAAGCCCAGAACGCAAGAGTCGAGGAGCCCAAATAATACAGGGCATGCAGTCCCAAAACTTGGTTGGGGAGCAGGAGAAAGTCTTACCCATATTATGTATAAAGCACAGTTACAGGTAAAATATGTGGACAGATGCAATTCTGCGGTATTAAAACTTCATGGAAGGGCACTATTAGGAAAAACTGTCTTTAAAACTCTGTGGAGCAGTGTTTAATGATGATGATGATGATGATGATGTGAGAAACACTGGTATGGGGGAATGCCCTGGAAGAATGGTGAGTGTTAAATCCATAGAGTCTGAGATTAAAAAGAAAGCTTTTCAAAAGCATCATTATGGAGCTGCCAGAATGTGGAGGTGTCAATGAGGAAACATAAGACTGAACTGCAGGCAGGCCTGGAGAAAGTGAGCAATACACACACACAGGAGGAAAGCCACTTCTTGGAGCCCGGGCCAGGTTCCCATATCAGTAAAACACTGAAGAGTGCCTTCCGTAAAGACTGAGTACATGGCACGGTTGTTTACAAGAGAATGAGGCTTCAGCTCAACCGGGCGATTACGAAATCCACATGGCTCTCATATTTAAGTGTCGCATCCATCAACATCTTGCTTGTATCCGACCAGGTGGCTGCTGAAATTCATCAGAGGCTCATGGAAGAAGAAAAGGAAAACCTGCCAGCGGACACGAAAGAGAGATCTCCTCAGATGGGTACAAATAAAAAAGTCAAAAAGGAACCACCCAAGAAGAAAAAAGCAGACAAAAAAGCAAAAGGTACTGAAGGCTTTGGCATCCCAAAGTGCAGATGCTTTAACTGTCCTGGGTAGAACACAAACGTCTAAGCAGGCACGTTAAGCTGCTGTTGGTTCGGTTTGGTTCTGAGACCCAGGCTCTGGTGGTGTTAGCTGGCTAATCGTACTGGGTTTATCCAAATAGCTGAGCATATCCAAGGTAAAATAACCCTTAAGGACAGTTTGGAACGTGCTGGAAGAACTCCAGATGGTACTGTGTAATCTGAACAGTGTACCCAAAAGGGGTTATATTAACTGAGAAGAAGTTGGGTGAAAAGCGATTATATGTATATAAGTTTCAGGTTGAATTCAGGTTTCTGGTTTAATTCAAGCAAGTTCCACTCTTCTGGAGGCCTCCTGCCTATCTCTGCCTCAGAGGCCTCAGGAAAAAGCAAAGGTAAGAGAAAACTCAGGCTGACACAGACCTCCTGTCAGCCTTGGGATTAACTCTGGCACAAACATTATGCCCCCTCTGAATGTCTTCACTTGTACATATTTAAGGTGAGTTGAGGCAAGAGAGGAAGAGACAGAAGCACGGGGTCAGAAGTCACTTCACTAGGCAGTTGCTCACGGGACACTTGTTAGGCACCCACTAGAAGAGAAGCGTGCCATGATGGGGGCTAAGGACACGATGGTGAACATTAAGAACGAAAACAAAAACCCAGTCCCTACCCTGATGGGAACTCAGTCTAGCCCCAGAGACAGACATTTGATCCATCATTGCTCTTTAGTGGGAAGGTGCAGGCGACCTTGAGCGCAAGGTCACCTCAGTCCTTCTGAGGAGTGGGGAAACACTTCCCAGCGGGAGTACATTTAAACAGCCCTGAGGAGGAGTAAGAGGAGGAGTTGAGGATGTGGGCATGCCCGGGGTTGAGGGGTGGCACTTGAAGCCAAGAGAAGAAGAGCACCACAAGGAAAAACACACCACTTAGTCCATCTCAGATGGTAAAATTGAAAGACATGAGCAGCATTTGGAGGACATGCTTCAATGTACTTTTAATGGATAAATGGTTGAGTCTAGTCCCTTAATTTTACAGATGATAAAACAGAAATTGAATGAGATTAAGCTCCCTTTCACCTGTAATTTATACATCTACTGTTGCAACTACATTTTTTTTAAGTATTTTATCTCTTTATTTGACAGAGAGACAGAGAAAGATCACAAGCAGGCAGAGAGGCAGGAAGCAGGTTCCCCGCTGAGCAGAGTCCAAAGTGGGGATGGATCCCAGGACCCTGAGATCATGACCTGAGCTGAAGGCGGAGGCCAAACCCACTGAGCGACCCAGGCGCCCTGCAACGACATTTTATTACAGTTTCTTTATTTACAGTTATGTCTTCTTCACATGACTTGAACCCCTTGTGGTCAGACCTTCAAGACAGATTTATTGCACTAAGTAGAACTACGTAAAGGGAGCCTGCAGCTAGAATCACACTGCCATTTCTCAAGGATAGATTGTCAGATAAATGCTGACAAATTCTTATTTTCTAATTCTCTTATATAATCATGGAAGTACTTCCAGTTAAGTACTACTGAAAAGATTGTTAAGTAGATTACAGATTCTTGACTGTGAGCCGCATTTCAGCCATCGTGTGGATGTTGTCAGCTGGTCTTTTCTTGATGAGGATCTGGGACGCACTTGGCTAACACTAGTACCTCTGATGGAATAGTACTTCCGCAGCTGGCTAATGGCCTCCGTGCTGTGTTGCAGTTTGCTGACTTCCATCGCCAATCTCTGCACTGCACCTTCCTTGGAGTCTGTAACTGTGTCTGCCCTCCCTGCACACCTCACTTTCCCATGATGCTACACAAAAGGGGCATTTTCACATGTGTCTAGCCTAGATAACACCTGGAGAATTCTCAAGGAAAGATCCATACTTCCCACTCACAGTCAGGACTAGGGTCTGTCCTTTCCAAATCCCAAGAGGTTTGCGGTAGACCCGCACGTGTTGCTTGGTCGACATTTTGTCCAAGGAGCTGTGCGTCCTCTTGCATGCTGGCTCGCTCCTCCCCAAGTTCCACTGTGCTTTCAGGCAAATCACCACCGATGGCAGAAGTCACACCTGTGACGGTGACAGCAGAGGAGATTGCCCAAATGGAAAAGAGAAAAGAACTGATGCTCAAAATCAAGGAAGAACACCTCGCAGCTCTGCAATTTGAAGGTAGCATTTGGAAAGAACTGAGATGATTCTTTTCAGTGGAAAACAGACCAGTAGGAAAATAGCTTTTAAATGGCTCAAGTTGTGTCGGGGGAACACAGAACAAAGGGATTGAAAAGTACAGCATTTCATTGGTTGTTTTCATAGGACCACATGAGGGCTAGATTCAGCCGTCCTATAACTGTGTGCTGAGATCTCAGAAAGAGAAAATTTGGGAGGGGGCTAGGAGAACACTAGCAATAATTAACAATCTCAGAGAATAGACACAAAAAGAATATGTCAGAGTCTGTGTGGTTTTACAGGGGTGGTTTTCTATGTGAAGAATAATTGAGGCCTCTCCTTAGGAAAATAAATCCCAATGGAAGGCTAACAGTCCCTGAATGTGAGTTCTTGGTAACAGAGGCCCTAGAAGAGCCAGTCCTGGATCCATAATGTTCAAGAGCTTCCTTTTCTATAGGTAGCAGTGATTTTATAAGATATATCCCCCTGGCCCTTCCACTTGTCTTAGAATGCAACTGAAAATGGACGTTGAAAAAAATCAGGAAAATGAGCAAATGAAGCCAGTGGCAGTGGAGGAAGCAGCGAAGAAACATGGGAAATCTATTTCAGAACTAAAATCCACAAATCTTAGTGTGTGCCATGGGCAGCAACAGGCCCTGGAATACAGAGAATTTACCCTAGTTTGGCCAGTGCTAAGAAAATACAATGGTGTTGCCATCCTGACGTTCTTTAAGTAGGGAAATATTAAGAGACTTTGTATCTTCCCCCTTTTGAAATTCAGAGATTATCTATTTGTTCTTTCCCACTCCAATTTATCAAAGAACATAATGCTGAAAAGTGTAATAAATGTAAAGCTCAGTTTATAATAGTTTTGGCTTAAATAAATTGTCAAATGACCCTACCATGCATTACCCATTTTTTTCTCAGTGACATAGATTAATTATTACCTATACTCATATATTAAATGTGCACTTAAATCTTCACAAACTGAAGCATGATTGGTTTAAAATTGAATTCAGCTGGTGAGAAAATGCATGTATATATAATCCTTCATTTTCTTTTTAAATAGAGATAGCCACACAGTTCCGGCTTGAACTGATAAAGACCAAAGCATTGGCTTTCCTTGAAGATTTAGTAACAAAGGTGGTCGATGTATATAAACTATTGGAAAAGTGGCTTGGTGAGAGGTACTTGAATGAAATGGCCAGGTAATGTACCCCATGGCTTTTCCAAGGCATATATTTTTCTTAATTCCTGGAGGTCAAAATTAGCAGGTTTTTAGGCATTTACAACTGTAAATTACATTTGCAAATAGAAATTTTGACCTTTTAGGGAATCACATATGCATTTGTATTGGTTCTTCTCAAACACTAAGTCATGGGTCAAACTGTCCTATTGCAATGTCCAGTTTTACACATCATTTCTGAGTTTGGTTTTTAGGCTGCTCGATGAGGACCATAGTTTACAAGGTATGTTTATAGGTAATTTCAAAATATTTTTCAGAAGTAAGATTGTGTTTCATATCTTTCTAATGTTAGACTTATTTTTAGCCAGGGCTGATTAATGGGAGACTAAGTCCAAAACAACTGCAATGTTTTATCAGTGAGGCTGACTCCCTTGTAAGGGTAATATCCAGTTCCACTTTGCTCTTCGGTTCCAAAGGTTTTTCAGACTTCTCATCTCTAGTGAGGGGCAGAGACTCTCATTCTCTTAATTCTCCCCTAAAAAGCAGCTCAGCAAAGCAGAAACAGCCCTCAAGTGAGAATCAGGGGACATGATGTTCCAAGAGATGGGAATTCCTTCATTGTCCACAGATGAACACCATGCCTAATCGCTCGGGGCCCCATGGCTTCATTTATAAAAGGACACACAGCAACCAGGCTATTTCAGAGGTTTCTATTAGATCTAGATTCTGGGAACACTACAGTTTGGAATAAACATTGGCTGGAAATTTAGAAGTTGCTACCTACATAGAATACAAATGGCAAGTATTCTCAGAAATAACTATTGTCTGGAAAATAGTTGTTATGGTTTGTTTTCTATAATCCTTGTCTCATAATGAAAGTTCTGTTGTAAAATCTTCATCCTAGTTTTTTTTTAATATCTGTTGTGCTATATAATAACTAACACCCCCCCCCCACACACACACACCCCTCAGCCTGGTAACCTTACTGCAGTAGGCTTAAAATAATTTTACTACTGGGTAGCCAAGTCTGTTACTCGTTAGCGTCACAGAGCAGTGATGTTCAGTTCTGTTCTCTGCCTGCCACTTACAAATGAAAATGTATTTTCTTAATTCATAGCATTCGCAACTCCCAGTCACGTGACCCTCAAGAGTAAATGCTTCTTATATTTTTTATCAGATGTACTCCAATTTCTCAGATTTATATTCTGTGTATATATCTGACCCCTGAATGTGACTGCAAGAAGTTAAAACCAGGCCTGTTCAGGCATGCTTTCTGCTTTGGTTATTGTACAAATTCTCTGGTGATAAAGGGAAAATATAGAGAGAGCTACCAGATCCCTCAGAACTCCAAATCTTGCTTTCCGTTCCCTTGGCATTTTTTAAAAATTTTTTTAAAATGTATTTTCAGCGTAACAGTATTCATTGTTTTTGCATCACACCCAGTGCTCCATGCAATACGTGCCCTCTCCAATACCCACCACCCGGTTCCCCCAACCTCCACCACCACCACCCCCCCCCCGCCCCCGCTGCCCTTCCCTTGGCATTTTTAAATCTCTTCCCTTCCTGGTAACCTCCACTAGGTGGAGCACACCCATTTTGAGATCCTGGTTGTGGCTCAGTCTTGGTGGGCAGTGGGAGGCCTTCCTCACTCAAGGGAGCAAAACTTAATTGCTATCCATTCCCTTTCTCCTACACACCCCAGTGCACACACACCACGAGGCACAAACGAATTAGATAATACGCACTATGTGGGCACTTGCTAGTATAGCATGCTGTTGAATTCTAGGGTTGTCTTTTCAAAGAAAGCAACTAATACTATTTTTTAAAATTTTCAGTCTATAATATATTTCGGTGTTCCTCAGTTACATAAAAGTAGATTAAAAATGGATTTTTCCTTCATGTCCTAACTTTATTGCAAACTAGATGCACAGTCCTTCCTGTAATACAGTAATATCATATTTATTCATGTATAAAACTTCTCTAGCTTTTGAAATGGCCCTTTAATTAGGGCCATAACTATAATTCCCAGTGTAGGTTAAATCCATGCTCTGTGTGATTTCATATTAATAATTATAAGGTATGGAGTTACACATTACTGGCTTCATGCAAAGATAAGGAAATTCAGGGAGCTTAAATTTAAGTTCCCAAGGACCTATGGCTGTGGAGTGTTCTGGAATGGGAGCTCAGCTTCCAGGGTTCTTTCCACTGCACCTATTATTGCTTATACTACATCATTTAACTAGGAATTATTGCTTGTAAAAATAGAAAGCAATTTAAATGTGTTTATATTATGAGAGTCCATTCTGACTTTGTGTCTTAAATAACATCAAACTCCTCCAAAGTTAGAGAAAAGTCACTCTTCCAGAAATCCATTATCAAATTTGATTAACTTAATAACTTTTCCTGATTCCAAATAAATGTGTCAATCTAACAGTTGAATTTTACAGATTCTTCTATCATATAACTTTATTCTGGTGAATACCTAGAATGAAATATATCTCTTGACACAATCGTACTTACACAGTAAAATATGTTCTATTACTAATAAAACCATATTTGATGAAGTCCCTTTTTGTTCAGCTTTGTATACGTATGTGACCATGAGCTTTATAGTGAGCAAATACTTATTTCCAATCTACACTTATTTAATTATACTCTGTCTTTTCACAAAGTGGGTTTGAAGAGAATTGGAATTTGGAAACATGCAGATTGAGTTGTCTACTTTAGCTACACAATGTGTAGACTCTTTGTATATGTCTAGTAAGCAAACATTGTTAATCCAGTAGCATTTAGTGGAGATAACCCTTCGCATTTTTCCATTTTCAGTGTGGAAAAATTAACCGAGGTGGCTCGCTATCACATTGAAACATCTAAAAAAATTCAGAATGAACTCTATTTAAGCCAAGAAGATTTCTTCATTAATGGCGATGTGAAAGTCTTTCCAGACCCTCCTCCCCCAGTGCGCCCCCCACCTGTGGAAAAGGAAGAAAATGGCACCCTGACCATCGAACAGCTTGATAGTCTTCGAGATCAGTTCTTAGATATCGCACCTAAAGGTAGGAAAAATAATTATCATGAAAAAGCACAAAAAAGTTTAAGACTCATCAGGGTAGCAGTCACTTGCTCACAAGTAAAATCAGCCCCCTGGGTTGCATGTCACCAAAATGAGCCCTCACTCTGCTCTAGTTTCTCACACATCTGCTTCATACAACATAGATCTGAGAGAAACAAACAGGAGGAAACGTGACTGATCCTTTGGCAGTGTGGTGGTCTTCATTCCTGGTAATTCTCCTCTTCGGACCGTCCCTGTCCCTGGCCAAAAAGTTGGTAAACTTGGGTCTGACTCTGGCAGTTGAGAGAGACAGCATTTGGACATATGTCCAGTCTAGGGTTTGGACCGAGATGATGAGTTTGTGTTTCTGTCTCCCCTACTAGTCTGTGGAAGAAGACCAGGGAGTAGAGAACTTCCCTTCTCCCTCAATGCTTCACGACTAAGAATAGAACCAGGGAACCTGTCAACAAAATATTTGCTTAACTGATGAAGGTGTTCACATGTATGTGCACATAATATTTTATGTACATGAATTCTTTATTTCCTCCACATGTTATCATTATGACTCTGTAACATGTGCAAGTGCTTTCTTTAAAAATTCATTCTCTTTCTACTTCCAGATATTCTTCAATGAATTCCATCAATTGATAGCACAAGTAATTCAGACAGATCTTATAGAACTATCATCTCATCTCCATTTTATTGGTCTGGACACTGAGTCACAGAGCAGTTTTTACATATGGTCATATGTCATTCAGGCCTCTTTAGATTCAAAGCTCTTGCCCCTTCTCACTGAACTAAGTCACCTTTCATAATCAGGTTTATTTTCTCTCCCAACATCCATGTATTGGAAAATCATTACTTTTCCCTAGAGAATAGCCAACTGACTTTAATCTAGCACTAACACAATTCCACTTTCATGGTGAATATACTCACTTGCTTTTTTTTTTTTTTTAAGTCAAGTATTTCTATAAATCTCCATTGAATCTCATTAGTCAAAAGGGCATTCCTTAATTCTAAATCGGAACATCTCCTGGCTAAGCCCAGCAGATGAAACAAGGTGTAACCATGGGCCTCTGGAGGACCCCCTTCCCTGGCACATGTCAGCTCGTCTAACAAGCATGAGCGGACTCCACCTCCAGTACATAAAGGCACACATGACAACGGTTGATGGATACCAGCTCCAGCTGGTGGTATTTGGGCAGGAAGGAAATGCAGCCATCAGCAGGCATCAAAAAATGGCAGTTTTATAAAGCCAGCCCATAAAATCTCTTCCATCCGACAGGCAGATTCGATTCTCTTCCCCGCGGTGTGGGGTTCACAAGGCCCTCTTATTACATATTTCCTTCTCGAGAGTTACTTTTGTTCTTCATTATATCTACACTAATTTTTATGTTTAAAACAAAAAGATAACATATATAAAGATTCTGAATATGAAATACACTTTGATTTAATCCTACACTAGGGTGATGAGAAGGAAATCATCCAAGTAGCAGGTCAAAACTAAAAGCATTTGGGGGCATTTCAGTAGGTGGAAGTGGATTTTGAAAATTATCAACCACTCATAATCCCTTTTAAAAGGGACCTTGGGGGCGCCTGGGTGGCTCAGTGGATTAAGCCACTGCCTTCGGCTCAGGTCATGATCTCAGGGTCCTGGGATCAAGTCCCGTATCGGGCTCTCTGCTCAGCAGGGGGCCTGCTTCCCCCTCTCTCTCTCTGCCTGCCTCTCTGCCTACTTGTGATCTCTGTCTGTCAAATAAATAAATAAAATCTTTTAAAATAAATAAATAAATAGAAGGGACCTTGGTATTCATGACGACAACCATAATACATTCTTGGATTCAACCTCAAAACCAGAGCCTCCATTTCAACTAAAAGTTTAAAAACAACAAATAGCAGCTGTAAGTTGGCAGACACATGTCATAGAAGATTAACCTTACAAACCCTTGGGAATAAAGCATGTCAACTGATACATTTGTCTGTTATCTGAATATGGTAGAATGAGTGCAACAGCTTACAAAGTGTGGTGGAAAGAGGAAGGAAGGGGGGAAGAAAGGAGGCAGATAATTATATATTTTTGAAAAAGTAGATGCAATAGGAAAACCACTTGCCCAAGGGACTTAGAGTGTAATTTGAAAAGGCAAGCAAGGAAGAAGAAAATATAAACTTCTATTTAATTTCTTTCTGGAAGAGCATATGAACTTTATAAAAGTGCTCAGGAATGCAGAGCAAAACAGGATCAGTGCACAGTGAGGTCGGTCAGGGCTCAGGGAAGGTTTGAGGGGATACTACCTTGGAGGGAGGAACTGGAAGAAGAGGGATTGATTGCAGGGATATAGGGGATATTTCAAGTTGGAGGAACAGCCCCTGGCCAGCATGCAGATTAGAGGCATGGGTGTGGATGTTCTGGGAAATGTCAGGAGGCTGCTTTGCTGCTTCTTCCTCAACCCTAAGAACTTCAGGCAAACAGACGAGGAGGCCTTCTCTAAGGAACCACCACCATCCATCCACCCAAGCTGGAGAATTATCCCAGATTCAAGAATAACCATTGTAATTACTACAAGGTTTACAAGGCTATACAATACTGTGAGAGTGGGGGGTCTTGAGGGCTTATGGGCTATGAGCAATCAGTTTAAATGACTTATGGGCTATGAGCAATCAGTTTAAATTCTTCATTATTACCTCAGTTATGCTATGAGCAATCAGTTTAAATTTTTTATTATTAGCTCAGTTATGCTATTGAACACAAGCACACATGCACACACACACATATTCATTGCTTTTTAAGTACGTGTAAAACCATAGCACAGTATCAGGTAGTCTATCAATAAAAAGAATGTTCACTGTTCTTATTCTTGCTAATGTTGTAAAAGGAAGGCAAAATAATTATCATTCCATTTTCTCGCTCCCAGAATCACAGTTCTCTGATGTTTACTTGGAAGTCAGGTTGCAAATGCAGACATTGCCCCTCCCCGAGGAAGTCCAATAATCACCACTCACCCTTTCTCCCTGACTCCTTTAGCTCCCAAGACATCCTCTGACTTTAGTCTTTCTTCCTCGCTCTTTCTTCCTGTTGTCCACTGCCTTAAATGATACACAGCCATCCATCTTTTAAATGAAATCTTTTATCATATTCCTTCTGAGAACTGGAAAATAATCTTCTTTGGCATCTTCCACTGTATTTACCTCAGAACTGTATAATTTTGAAAAGACAAGCTCAGTTGAAGTAATCAGTTTTGAAAGTATGGAGCAACTGGTTGAATGTGGCATATTTCTAAATGTGTGATCCTACAGAACATCTTCCTTGAACTTGAAAACTGCTGTTATTTTTAAGAATGTATATTTATATATTAAGAAATATGAGCAATTTCCATGAACTATTTCATATTTGCCAGTGTAACCTATGATATCTAAGAGGCAACTCTCATGCTTACTAAAATATGGTGAAATATGATGAACAGATGTGTTTTTCTCTAGGAAAAAGCATATATGTTCACACATAGTCATTATATAACTAGGCCCGCAGGAAGAGGTTTTTAGCAAATTTATAAAGAACGGTCATATCGTGAAGTTCCACTTTGGTAACTCTTAATTATGCTACATAAATAAAATTATTCATGGATATATATATATATATATATATATATATATATGCCAGAAAAGAAAAATAACCTTATGCATGATAATCATACAAGATCATGAGAAATGCAATGAAACCATTTATCACGCCAGCGTTTTTCTTCCCACCCAGCAAAGAGCCACATTTGAGAATCTCAGGAGCAGCTTAAGTTAGAGACAGCCAGTGAATTGGCAAGACATTCTTTCATTGACTGTCCCAGGAATCATTCCCATGACAGTACTCCCAGCACAGAGGGAGATTTAGTGAACATATTCTGAATTCTAATAGCTAGTACTGGCATGGGGTCTGGCTCCATGTGTCTGGCCCCATGCTAGCCTTTCCATGTTGATTCACTTCTTACCCATGGCTGGCTGAGTAAGAAAACCCAGCCATGGGTAAGAAGAATCAGACAGCTCTTTTCAAATCCACCTTTTGTCAAATGATTGTAGTATGTTCTGGGGCAAGTTAATTAGCCTCTCTCAGTCTCAATTTTCTCATCTGGACAATGGGGTATATCAGTAGAGTTGCTATGAGCTTTAAAATAATTTATGTAAAGTGTTTAGGAAGTGTCCGGCACATAGAATTGCAATGTAAGTGTAATATAAGCCATTATAATTTAATTATATAATCAGAGTAATATCATATTATTATATAATATATAACATTATATAATAGTGGTTCAAACTATTCCAATTATTACTAAAAATGTTAGCTCAGTATCCTGAAGGTACACATGGCACAACAGGCATCTATAGCATTACCCTGGAACATTTCCAGAAAAAAAAAAAAATTACACCACCTGATAGAATTAAACCATAAGGTATGTGGCCCCCCAAGGGAACATAAACATCCCAAACAAAAACAGTCATTTTGTGTAGCACATTGAGCTCTGGGTAGGAACATCTTGTCTCTAAACACCAAGAGCCAAGCACATCAGGAAGGAAGTCTTTCTCCAGCGGAAGCAATTTGGAGTCTGTTGAAACTAGAACACTTTAGCAATGTTCCTCAGTCCCCACTTAAACCAAAAGAACTCCTTTTCTTTGTAAACGCATCAGTATTCCATGTAATGTCTGTAGAGATTTGGTTCATGGCTATTTTGGCTTCTGCTGAGAGGCTATCCGGGGAGAACACAGTCCAGCAAATTCCGCCTCCTCACTCCTTCTTCAAGAGAGGCAGCATTTAGTTGCTCAAGGCTATGAAATTGTTCTAAAAACTCACAAGGGGCTCCACCTCTGAACCTCTTCCAGAAACCCTTAGGATCAGTGATTGGTCTCAGAGACAGAAGTTACAAACAGAACTCTTGTCTGTGGTGGCTAAACTAGATTATTTGGCTACATGGTTTTTACAAGAATTCAGAGGAGGAAGTAGTTACTGCTGCCTATGTGGGTCAGCACAGGGGTTAACCCAGTAGAGAATTTTCAATGGAACCTTCCAGGAAGAAGAGCTGGGGAAAGCAGGCAAAGGGGAAACTAGAGTAGACGTGGAGATTTTGAAGTTGCATGACATATTTCTTCAAGGAACAGCAAACAGACAGCTGGGGCAGGAGGCAGGAGGTGAGGACCACAGAGAACTTGTGGTCAGATTGTGAAGTCTCAAAGTGGTTTACAAAGGACACGCAGGAAAGGATTATCAAAGGCCTTTAGTGCCAGATGATGTGTGGTGAGTGGATTACAAGGAGGCAGAAACTAAGAGCTCAGGAGATGCTGCTGTGTATCTCTACAGAGCCTCCACCAACTGAGAGACAGAATTAAGGGCATGGGGGTTGGGGGGAATCATTGGAAATTCTGTGGATCTTTCTAAGCTAGTATCTCTGCGAAAATTGTAGAAATGGGATACTATATATTTGCAGGGAGGTAAGCCCCATGTTGTAATCTGAAACCTGTTTAAATTACTCTGACTTTACACAAATCAAAAAATTCAGAAATATTTCTTAGAAAAGGTATGCTAGAGAAGGATTGGTGTTATTAATAAGAATATATCTCCAGGTGGTAAACTCTAGGGATTATTGCAAAAAAGGAGTAAGGCCCCTGAATGTCCTGTGGTTCTCTCAGTGGGTGAACTCCTTCCGCTACAGAGATTCAGATCACGGAAATGCAGTAGTAAATCTAGAAGCCTCTTGGACCTGTTAAAACTGTCTGTGGGCAGAGTTTCGTCTGCCTCTTCAGGAAGAAACACATTCTAATGAAGCCAGAGAATTTACATTAGGCAAATGAAAGTATGCGCTCAGAATTCAAGATTATACCTTCTGGAAAATCTGTTCATAAAGCTATAAACATAAAAGCTAGCTAAATCTGTAGTGAAAGTTAAAGTCCTTCCCTTCAGTAACAAGAGACTTCTTTTTCATATATTCATTCCTGTGTTTACCAGCATTGACATGTGGCCAGCAGGCAACAGTTTGGTGCCAAAGGCCTAGAGTGGGAGCTTGAGGACCCAATTAGGTAGGGCCCAAAATGAAGGCAGGAGGAACTAGTCACAAGAAGGCCCACTTTAAGCAAAAACAGTGATATTTAGGATTTGGGGGAGAAAAAATACAAAATGGGGCTCTGTTTTAACAGTAACAACTGCAAAGAAAAAAATTATTAAAAAGCAAAATAGAAGCTAGATGCAAATTGGGTAAGAAAAGCAGCAGCAAACTGACTAATGTTGAAGGTTTCCAGGTAAAAGACATTAATAGATATAAGATCATGAAAATCCGTTGGGAATGTTGATTTTCTTAAACATCTGTGAAGTGCTTAGCACTCACTTAGGCATTATTCAGTACACTATCACACCAACATATATTCCACTTCTTCATTAAACTGTAAAATAGGATGATATCATCTAATGATCACTAGAGTCACAGAAGTTGAAGGAGTGAGGTAAATATGTGGTCCAGGCTGCCTGCCTTCAGAAAAACTGTATTTTAGGATGTTTCTTTGTATAATTTTAATTTTTCTGTCTTTCTCTCCAGATGAATATACATATTCCACACTCTGACAAGTAGGTTTCAGAAATTAGATCTTTGGGGAAAAGAAACAGATGAGGCATGAGGCACAGCTCCTTGAAACCACCTAGGACGGGTCTCAAAGCCTGAAGCCCTTTCTGTAAATGAACAGGTTGGCGCGGGTCCTGCCAGAGAAGGAGGGACTGTGGTGGGAAGGAAGAGATGGCTAAGGCGAATCTTGTAGACATGCTGCCGTGCATGTCCTGTTACTCTTTCTTCTCACCACAGGAAGCAAATGTCAGCAAAAAGCAATGTTCCTCTTATGCACAGAGAATCAGATTCTAGAGTGAAGAAGAACATAGCCCCCTTTGTCCTTATGAGAAACCTGTAGTAGTGAGGTAGCTAAACATGGTGGCTATGGAGTCGGACTGGCTGCTAGTGATCCCCAACTCTATCACTTATGAACACAATACATCAGGAAAATTAACTGACCTCTCTGTGCCCTAGGGGTTTTTTTAATCCATAAAATGACAGATAATTAGTCTATTTTCTTAACTATAAAATGGGGATGATGGATTATGAGGATCTAATGGTATAAGATACTTAAAGCACTCACCACAATGTCTGATGTACTATTTGTAAGCACTCACTGTATTTTTTTCTAGAAATAATGAGCAAGTGTGGGGCACAGAGATTAAGCAAAACAGGGTATATGTTGGTGATTACTGAAAATAACAATATGGAGTTATTTTAAAGGCAGGGATCCTCCAGATGATGTGAACCAAGTCCCTAGAAAGCAGAAAAGGCTGCGGAAGCTTGACCATTACCTTCCAAGGAGGAATGATCAATTTTTGAAAATCTGGCTAAAAAAATACCCTTGGCTTATATATGATGAGATACTAAATCTTATGTTCTGTGGCCTGTGCCGTAAGCATGGAGTGAAGTCAAGGGGAAATCAAGTGAGTTTTTCCTATGGCACTGACAACTTTAGGACAGAATTTCTCAATGCACATCATCTCAGTGAGGCCCATGCCAAAGCTTCACTAATGGAAGCAACAAGTATTTCTCCAATGAACCGTGCCACCACAGAGCTCATGGTGACGACCATGAGCAAAGTCACCCTCGGGAGAGTAGAGAACTTGTTCAGATCATGCCACGCTATCGCCAAGACGGGACGTCCCCTCAAAGACTTCATCTGGATGTGCAAGTTGGATGATATGAAGGGGGTTGATATAGGCCCGGTATTCAGAACTAACAAATCAGCAAGAACCTTTACATATTTTATCGCTGAAGTGGAACGGAGAAATCTAAGAGAGAAACTAGAACAAAGTAAATTCTTCTCTGTCCTCAGTGATGGAATCACAGACAGTTCAACTGGGGAAACTGAACTTGTCTATGTGCAGTTTGCACGTGCAGGAAAAGTGCATTGCCAAATTGTTGGGGTACAGACAGTAGAAAAGAAGGATCCTTTGGCAATAAGAAATGCCATTGAAAAAACTCTAGAGAGAAATCTTCAACTTAAGTTATCGAACCAAGACTGGGCAAAGAAATTGGTTGGTTTTGGAAGTGATGGTGCCCCTGACTCAGAGGGAGAAAACAATGGGGTGGCCCTGCTTTTGAGAGAAATCCAGCCATGTGCGCTGACTGTGTACTGCTTTGCACATCATCTCGAACTATCTTATGAGGCAGTGTTCCAGAGAATTCCCCTATACAACGATGTCAGAAACCTTCTTCACAGCATATACCACTTCTACCACAGTTCCCCTCTTCTCAGGAATTCTCTGATGACCGCTTTCAAAAGCCTTCACCTTCGACCTGTGATGCCTTCTCAAGTAGGGGGCAAGAGGTGGCTTCAAGAATTACAGGCAGCCCTCCAAAACTTTCTCAAGGGATACCCTGCAATAGTCCAGCAACTGCATTTGGTAAGTAATTTTGACATACCATACTATTTTAGTTTTCCAGAGTGACAGGGAATATTTTTATGGAGCAATCTCAAATAATTTTAATAAAGATAAACCAATATTTTATTCCTAATCCATGTTACAGGCAGATGAAGACAGAAGTGACACCAGTCATCAGAAAGCCAAGGAACTCCTACAGTTCCTTCTCCAAGCAGACATTGTTAAATTCATCCATTTCTTAGTGGATGTCATTAATATACTTAGCATTTTTTCCCGTGTCAATCAGAACAGAAATTCTTCCATTGCTGACATATTTGCCACATTAGAGTCAACACTGGAAATGCTCAGAATATATCAAACAAGGTGAGGAATTGGGGAATGATCTGGGGTCTATTGAATGTAGACTGTATGACTGGGGACATTATTTGCCAGGTGCCTTTTCAGTTAATTGTTTATTTGGGTAATTTTTTTTTTTTTTCCCTCCCCAGACCAGGACCAAAAGAACGTTGGGTAGATTCAGTCACACACTTTCATGGTAACTGCCTGGGAGGAAAGGGAGACATTTCTGATGTAAGAAGCACAGTCTTAACACATCTTATCAAGAGGCTGCAAAGCTGCTTCAGAGATGCCAGCCAGGATGTGGTGAAAGCTACCATGATTGGGAGCTTTAAACTGTGGCCTGCAAAGATAAATCGAAGTACTCTAAAATTTCAAACCTATTGTTCTTTGACCATCTGTAGGTTTCTTTCATATCTGTGACTTTTTCTCTTGTATATCGATGGCAGAATTTGGAGAAAAAGAGGTATCCATCCTCATTGCCCATTATGAACCAGTACTGGAAGCTGCCAATGTGGAAATTGATGAAGTGGACACTGAATGGAGCATGTTGAAATTAGAGATATATGCTAGGTAGGCATAGTTGACATTTATAAATATTTGAATGAAACTTGAGAGTCTCAGTCTTTTATATTTTTCATCCTTCCCCCCACCCAGATTTCAGAACATCCGCAAGTTGACCTGGGATTATGTGAATTCAGTTTACTTACACAAGTATCCAAATATCCTGACATTAGTGGACCTAGTGCTGACCCTCCCTGCAAGTTCCGCAGAGGCAGAACGTGGCTTTAGTCAGATGAAACTCGCCAAGACACAAATGGATGCCAAGATCAAGGCTGAAAGTATGACGGATCTCCTGATAATCCAGTTGAATTCTCCAGACATTAATAACTTTGACCCAAGGAAAGCTATCCATTTATGGAATACAAGAGCACCATCTTCCACTGGTGACACAAGACCTAATTCTGCCTGCTCATCAAATTCAGAAAGCCATTATGAAAGTGATTAGTAACCTGATAATGTTGACTTTGTCATTGATCAAAGTAAAAACAAATTCTTTTTAATCTGAAATTTAGAAGTAAAATAGTAACCTGTCTTCATATCAAACACAGAAGGCATTTGGCATCTTTCCAGACAAAGCAAAAATTTCCTGTACCTTTCTTTAAAAAATATATATATTTTTATTTATTTATTTATTTATTTGAGAGAGAGGGAGAGAGAGCGAGCATGCACATGAGGGAGCAAACAGTGGGGAGAGCGAGGAGAGAGAGAATCCTGACACAGACTCCCCACTGAGTGTGGAGCCCACCCAATGTGGGTCTCTATCCCACAACCCTGAGATCATGACCTGAGCTGAAATCAAGAATCAGCCACACTGACTGAGATACCCAGGCAATCCTTCCTGTACCTTTCCAAGTCTACTTCTACATCCATGCATTCTTTCACGTTTTTTTTGGATGGAAGTGATACTTCTAAGCAATGGTGTTATTTTGATGTCATCTTTTGCAGAGTTTTGCTAAGGGTGACCAGACTATGACTATGGTCTGAGTTCCCTTCGGCCTGGCATACAATTAACATCTTTCCTGTGTAATTCTAAATGACAGCTACATTAGATAACTAACTTACTGCCAAACTGAAAAAGAGATTGGGGGAGGGGCGGTCCATGAATAAAATTTCCAAGTTTCTCTGTTTATGTTATCACATTTTATGTGAAAGTCATATCACTATGTATCTTGGCCATGTAGGTGACAAAGTCAAATATTAAAAAGTTTTCACATTTCATGTTAAGGTCATCAGATAAACAATTGCTATGTAAGCTGGAAGCATTATCTTACAACACTTTGCTTGCACCATAGCTATTAAAGACAATGGAAATATATTGAACCTCTACAGAATTTTTAAATACTTAGAGCTTCTTCATGGTTTCATAAAATGGATTTTATTTATGGCTTCATCTTGAGGAACATGAGTGATTATTTCTAACTTGTCTAAAATCAAATGTGGTTTTTACTGAAAATAAAGTTCATCTCACTGAACATTCTACCCCCTGGGAAAGTGTTTCTCATCTCTATAAAAACAAAATAACCTGGATACTCAGGTTCAATCAAAAAGGATAGAGAATTTATTTCCGAATGACCTGTTGGATGGTCATATCAAAGGAAGAAAGACTCTGCTCTTGCCACCCAAAAAATTAACTTCCAAATCTCAAAATTGTATATTTGGTTTGAACTGCTAACATTTTAAAAGGATTCATGCATTTTCTTAAAGGTTAGAAGAAATGTTAAGGTTCATGTTGGACTTTTATAATTGTTAAAAATTCAGATGTAAAAAGAAAAATTTGAGATGCTACGTCTGTGGTTCTATTTCTACTCTTTTTATTTCTAAACAAAGAAGAATAGCTCTATACTCTGGACCTGAAAGAACCTGAATACGTGTAAGGAGTCTATCCTGACTCTAGAAGGTACTTCTGTCAGAGGGGTTAGATAGACATTTTTTAAGATGCTTCATTATTTTGTTTTTCTATTTCTTTTTTAATGCATGCACATGCAATTTGACACAAGAGACAGACAAAAACAGACTTCTCTTTTGGACAGGGTAGAAGAGATTAATGTATAAGAATAAAGCATTTAAAAGGTTGGTGACCTTTTATGAAATTCTTTGGAATATTGAGCCAGTTAGATTAAATTAAATTATCACTCCCAGTACAATAATTTAACAATTCAAGCCTCCCTGCATTTACAAAAACAAACGAACAAAAAATCTCTTCTGAACCAAATGTAAAATGAGGATACATGTGTTACTTGATTCCACTGGTGATTCGTATGCATTTGAAACACCTGTATCCCATACTCACCAAAATATTTTACTATTGTGCTCTATTGCAAATAGGAAAAATCACAGGTTTTTTTTTCTTTAATTCTACTAATTCTACTCTGAGCAAAAAGTCAAAGGAAGATTCCAAATTAAAGTGTAAGTTCTCAGTATTTTTCCCAGTCTGAAATGATTTATTACTCAGCCAAAAAAGACATTCTGACTTCACTGAGACACAATAGTAAGAGTGCCTCAGGAAACTGATTATTACTCTTATGTTTTCAAATGTCTTCTGTTCTTTAAAGGTTACAGTTTTAAATAATATGAATAAAGAGATTATACAAATATCTATTTTTGTTCTGTTTTAGCAAAAGAAACAAAATCCCTGTCACATAACATAATTGGAAAAATATTTTTCATTATACTCTAGGCATAATAGGACATAAAGCATTTACTGACATCCTGCTGGATCTGGTAACCCTGAACCTTGGAACAAACAACTTACCTAGTAGTTGGATGCACCTTACTCAACCTGAAGTAAGCCTCCATTTTGTTTGGGGGTCAAGACTCTGAGAATTCTTCTGATTTGATTAAGTCGATAGTTTTAAATCATCAGCACTTGCAGTGTCTGACATTCAGGGGGCAATTAATAAAAACTGAGTGGAGAAAAAATCTTGAATGTAAGATATGCCATGCATGTGTTCAACATTGAAAGAATGCATGATGACACTGACAGTCCATGAAACATTATAGAGCCGGGGAGGCTCAGCCTGTGAGTTTGTATCTCTTACTTCTAGAGAGAGTGATCCTGACTAGTAACAGTAGATGATTCTGGTGGTTCTTGCTTTTCAACATAATCTGTTCTTTAAGAGTGTACCAGAAAACAAAATGGTTGTAATATTTCTCTACAGGTTGTAGAGCCCTTGCACAGCCCCTTCTAGAATCTTCATCCTCCCTCTGTTGAAAAGTTAGAGTCATGGAGTCACATGTGTAAATTTGTTGTGTAAAACAATAAGCAAAAAACTCAAATGCCAAGTAAGCAAAAAGTGAAGAGTGTCTAGGTTCTGTCTAGTGTGGATTTGTTGGTAGAACCTGAGGGAAGAAGCCTGAGAACTCTCTTCACCAATATAAACTCCTCCTTCCTTCCTCTAAATGTCTCACAAAGAAATAGGAACTGAGAGAGTTTCACGGTAGAGTCATACAAACATTCCAATGTTATTTCCTGTTTTCTTCTAGTTGCAGGAGTTAACATCTTCATTAATAGTAAACTCAGAGTTTGTGGACTGGCGGAAATTCCTATTAGTAATCTCAATGCCCTGGATCATCCCCATGGAAGAAGAGCTCCTTGAGACCCTGCAGAGGTTCAAAGCCGTGGATGAAGAGCAGTTGGGCACCATCACTTTTGAGCAGTATATGCAGGTTGCTGCCAGGGCCTGGTGATACTACTACTATTGGAGTACTTTTTGACCTAAAAGATGTATTACTCACTGATGTCACGTTGCCAGGTTTGGGCCAATGTTCTGCTTCTTGCCTGTCCCTCTCTGGGCACTCAGAGGCAGGGCAGACACTGTCCAAGTCCCAGGTGGAAGTCTAGTTTCCATCCCCAGGGAGATGGTCTGGAAAAAGTCAGAACTGCTAGGATAACTAAGCTCTGAAAAAAGTCACATCAACTTCATTGTTCTTCTCCTAACTCCTATACAGTGGTCCTTAACCTTGGCTATAAATTAGAATCACCTGCAGAGCTTTAATACATTGAATGCCCAATACCCAATGCTCTGAGAGTAGTAACAATAGTACTACCCAGGGAAATGAACATAGGGAAAGGGGAAGGGCTTTTTTTCCCCCCATTTGGTTATGAGCATGGGAATGATGAGAGAGTTTTTAACAAGTTGAGTTTGAAATGTCTGTGAGAAATGCAGACAGAAGCATCTAATCTGATACGGCAGATGCAGAACAGATTGCAAGCCACTATCATGTAGGTAGTGATTAAATATAAGAATGGACAAGATGCCTGAAGAAAGTGTAGAAAGTCATGAATAACTTAGTAACATGATACCTGGCCATTGGCCTGGGCAGGTAGGCTATATAACAGGTGATCTTTTCCAGAACAATTTTGGTAGAGTACAGAATCCAGATTGCAGGAGATTGATTAAATGAATAGGTCTCTAGGAAGTGAATACAAAAGTCAATTCATTTTTTAGAAGTTTGAGCAAGGAAGGAGAATGAAACCCCATAACTAAGAGGGACGGAATTACTTATTTTGTCTCTACTAATTCTTTTTTTTTTTTTTTTTTTTAAATTTTTTATTTTTTATAAACATATATTTTTATCCCCAGGGGAACAGGTCTGTGAATCACCAGGTTTACACACTTCACAGCACTCACCAAAGCACATACCCTCCCCAATGTCCATAATCCCACCACCCTTTCCTGACCCCCTCCCCCTATAAGTCTCAGTTTGTTTTGTGAGATTAAGAGTCTCTTATGGTTTGTCTCCCTCCCAATCCCATCTTGTTTCATTTATTCTTCTCCTACCCACTTAAGCCCCCATGTTGCATCACCACTTCCTCATATCAGGGAGATCATATGATAGTTGTCTTTCTCTGCTTGACTTATTTCGCTAAGCATGATACGCTCTAGTTCCATCCACGTTGTTGCAAATGGCAAGATTTCATTTCTTTTGATGGCTGCATAGTATTCCATTGTGTATATATACCACATCTTCTTGATCCATTCATCTGTTGATGGACATCTAGGTTCTTTCCATAGTTTGGCTATTGTAGACATTGCTGCTATAAACATTCGGGTGCATGTGCCCCTTTGGATCACTACATTTGTATCTTTAGGGTAAATACCCAATAGTGCAATTGCTGGGTCATAGGGCAGTTCTATTTTCAACATTTTGAGGAACCTCCATGCTGTTTTCCAGAGTGGTTGCACCAGCTTGCATTCCCACCAACAGTGTAGGAGGGTTCCCCTTTCTCCGCATCCTCGCCAGCATCTGTCATTTCCTGACTTGTTGATTTTAGCCATTCTGACTGGTGTGAGGTGATATCTCATTGTGGTTTTGATTTGTATTTCCCTGATGCCGAGTGATATGGAGCACTTTTTCATGTGTCTGTTGGCCATCTGGATGTCTTCTTTGCAGAAATGTCTGTTCATGTCCTCTGCCCATTTCTTGATTGGATTATTTGTTCTTTGGGTGTTGAGTTTGCTAAGTTCTTTATAGATTCTGGACACTAGTCCTTTATCTGATATGTCGTTTGCAAATATCTTCTCCCATTCTGTCAGTTGTCTTTTGATTTTGTTAACTGTTTCCTTTGCTGTGCAAAAGCTTTTGATCTTGATGAAATCCCAATCGTTCATTTTTTCCTTTGCTTCCCTTGCCTTTTGCGTTGTTCCTAGGAAGATGTTGCTGCGGCAGAGGTCGAAGAGGTTGCTGCCCGTGTTCTCCTCAAGGATTTTGATGGATTCCTTTCGCACATTGAGATCCTTCATCCATTTTGAGTCGATTTTTGTGTGTGGTGTAAGGAAATGGTCCAATTTCATTTTTCTGCATGTGGCTGTCCAATTTTCCCAGCACCATTTATTGAAGAGGCTGTCTTTTTTCCATTGGACATTCTTTCCTGCTTTGTCGAAGATTAGTTGACCATAGATTTGAGGGTCTATTTCTGGGCTCTCTATTCTGTTCCATTGATCTATGTGTCTGTTTTTGTGCCAGTACCATGCTGTCTTGATGATGACAGCTTTGTAATAGAGCTTGAAATCCGGAATTGTGATGCCACCAACGTTGGCTTTCTTTTTCAATATCCCTTTGGCTATTCGAGGTCTTTTCTGGTTCCATATAAATTTTAGCATTATTTGTTCCATTTCTTTGAAAAAGATGGATGGTACTTTGATAGGAATTGCATTAAATGTGTAGATTGCTTTAGGTAGCATAGACATTTTCACAATATTTATTCTTCCAATCCAGGAGCATGGAACATTTTTCCATTTCTTTGTGTCTTCCTCAATTTCTTTCATGAGTACTTTATAGTTTTCTGAGTATAGATTCTGTGTCTCTTTGGTTAGGTTTATTCCTAGGTATCTTATGGTTTTGGATGCAATTGTAAATGGGATTGACTCCTTAATATCTCTTTCTTCTGTCTTGCTGTTGGTGTAGAGAAATGCAACTGATTTCTGTGCATTGATTTTATATCCTGACACTTTACTGAATTCCTGTATAAGTTCTAGCAGTTTTGGAGTGGAGTCTTTTGGGTTTTCCACATAGAGTATCATATCATCTGTGAAGAGTGATAATTTGACTTCTTCTTTGCCGATTTGGATGCCTTTAATTACCTTTTGTTGTCTGATTGCTGAGGCTAGGACCTCTAATACAATGTTGAATAGCAGTGGTGATAATGGACATCCCTGCCGTGTTCCTGACCTTAGCGGAAAAGCTTTCAGTTTTTCTCCATTGAGAATGATATTTGTGGTGGGTTTTTCATAGATGGCTTTGATGATATTGAGGTATGTGCCCTCTATCCCTACACTTTGAAGAGTTTTGATCAGGAAGGGATGCTGTACTTTGTCAAATGCTTTTTCAGCATCTATTGAGAGTATCATATGGTTCTTGTTCTTTCTTTTATTGATGTGTTGTATCACATTGACTGATTTGCGGATGTTGAACCAAACTTGCAGCCCTGGAATAAATCCCACTTGGTCGTGGTGAATGATCTTTTTAATGTACTGTTGAATCCTATTGGCTAGTATTTTGTTGAGTATTTTCGCATCTGTGTTCATCAAGGATATCGGTCTATAGCTCTCTTTTTTGGTGGGATCCTTGTCTGGTTTTGGGATCAAGGTGATGCTGGCCTCATAAAATGAGTTTGGAAGTTTTCCTTCCATTTCTATTTTTTGGAACAGTTTCAGGAGAATAGGAATTAGTTCTTCTTTAAATGTTTGGTAGAATTCCCCCGGGAAGCCGTCTGGCCCTGGGCTTTTGTTTGTTTGGAGATTTTTAATGACTGTTTCAATCTCCTTACTGGTTATGGGTTTGTTCAGGCTTTCTATTTCTTCCTGGTTCAGTTGTGGTAGTTTATATGTTTCTAGGAATGCATCCATTTCTTCCAGATTGTCAAATTTATTGCCATAGAGTTGCTCATAGTATGTTCTTATAATAGTTTGTATTTCTTTGGTGTTAGTTGTGATCTCTCCTCTTTCATTCATGATTTTATTTATTTGGGTCCTTTCTCTTTTCTTTTTGATAAGTCGGGCCAGGGGTTTATCAATTTTATTAATTCTTTCAAAGAACCAGCTCCTAGTTTCGTTGATTTGTTCTATTGTTTTTTTGGTTTCTATTTCATTGATTTCTGCTCTGATCTTTATGATTTCTCTTCTCCTGCTGGGCTTAGTGTTTCTTTCTTGTTCTTTCTCCAGCTCCTTTAGGTGTAGGGTTAGGCTGTGTACCTGAGACCTTTCTTGTTTCTTGAGAAAGGCTTGTACCGCTATATATTTTCCTCTCAGGACTGCCTTTGTTGTGTCCCACAGATTTTGAACCGTTGTATTTTCATTATCATTTGTTTCCATGATTTTTTTCAATTCTTCTTTAATTTCCCGGTTGACCCATTCATTCTTTAGAAGGATACTATTTAGTCTCCATGTATTTGGGTTCTTTCCAAACTTCCTTTTGTGGTTGAGTTCTAGCTTTAGAGCATTGTGGTCTGAAAGTATGCAGGGAATGATCCCAATCTTTTGATACCGGTTGAGTCCTGATTTAGGACCGAGGATGTGATCTATTCTGGAGAATGTTCCATGTGCACTAGAGAAGAATGTGTATTCTGTTGCTTTGGGATGAAATATTCTGAATATATCCGTGATGTCCATCTGGTCCAGTGTGTCGTTTAAGGCCTTTATTTCCTTGCTGATCTTTTGCTTGGATGACCTGTCCATTTCAGTGAGGGGAGTGTTAAAGTCCCCTACTATTATTGTATTATTGTTGATGTGTTTCTTTGATTTTGTTATTAATTGGTTTATATAGTTGGCTGCTCCCACGTTGGGGGCATAGATATTTAAAATTGTTAAATCTTCTTGTTGAACAGACCCTTTGAGTATGATATAGTGTCCTTCCTCATCTCTTATTATAGTCTTTGGCTTAAAATCTAATTGATCTGATATAAGGATTGCCACTCCTGCTTTCTTCTGATGTCCATTAGCATGGTAAATTCTTTTCCACCCCCTCATTTTAAATCTGGAGGTGTCTTCGGGCTTAAAATGAGTTTCTTGGAGGCAACATATAGATGGGTTTTGTTTTTTTATCCATTCTGATACCCTGTGTCTTTTGACAGGGGCATTTAGCCCATTCACATTCAGGGTAACTATTGAGAGATATGAATTTAGTGCCATTGTATTGCCTGTAAGGTGACTGTTACTGTATATGGTCTCTGTTCCTTTCTGATCTACCACTTGTAGGCTCTCTCTTTGCTTAGAGGACCCCTTTCAATATTTCCTGTAGAGCTGGTTTGGTATTTGCGAATTCTTTCAGTTTTTGTTTGTCCTGGAAGCTTTTAATCTCTCCTTCTATTTTCAATGATAGCCTAGCTGGATATAGTATTCTTGGCTGCATGTTTTTCTCGTTTAGTGCTCTGAAAATATCATGCCAGCTCTTTCTGGCCTGCCAGGTCTCTGTGGATAAGTCAGCTGCCAATCTAATATTTTTACCATTGTATGTTACAGACCTCTTTTCCCGGGCTGCTTTCAGGATTTTCTCTTTGTCACTGAGACTTGTAAATTTTACTATTAGGTGACAGGGTGTGGGCCTATTTTTATTGATTTTGAGGGGCGTTCTCTGAACCTCCTGAATTTTGATGCTCATTCCCTTTGCCATATTGGGGAAATTCTCCCCAATAATTCTCTCCAGTATACCTTCTGCTCCCCTCTCACTTTCTTCTTCTTCTGGAATCCCAATTATTCTAATGTTGTTTCGTCTTATGGTGTCACTTATCTCTCGAATTCTCCCCTCGTGGTCCAGTAGCTGTTTGTCCCTCTTTTGCTCAGCTTCTTTATTCTTTGTCATTTGGTCTTCTATATCACTAATTCTTTCTTCTGCCTCATTTATCCTAGCAGTTAGAGCCTCCATTTTTGATTGCACCTCATTAATAGCTTTTTTGATTTCAACTTGGTTAGATTTTAGTTCTTTTATTTCTCCAGAAAGGGCTTTTATATCTCTCGAGAGGGTTTCTCTAATATCTTCCATGCCTTTTTCGAGCCTGGCTAGAACCTTGAGAATTGTCATTCTGAACTCTAGATCTGACATATTACCGATGTCTGTATTGATTAGGTCCCTAGCCTTCGGTACTGTCTCTTGTTCTTTTTTTTGTGTTGAATTTTTACGTCTTGTCATTTTGTCCAGATAAGAGTAAATGAAGGGGCAAGTAAAATACTAAAAGGGTGGCAACAACCCCAGGAAAATATGCTTTAACCAAATTAGAAGAGATCCAAAATCGTGAGTGGGGAGAAAGGGGATAAAAAGAGGTTCAAAAAGGAAGAAAGAAACGAAAAAGAAAAAAAAGAAAAGAAAAGAATTTTTTAAAAAGAAAACACCTAAGAAAAATGTAAAAAAGAAAAAATATATATATTAGATAAACTAGTAAAAAATCGTTAAAAAAGAAAAAGGTAACAGTTAAAAAAAAAAATTTTACCCGAAGGCGAGAAGAAAAAAAAAATGAAAAAGAAAAAATTAAATTAACTGCAAGACTAAAAAAAATCACAGGAAAAAAGCCATGAGTTCCGTGCTTGGCTTTCTCCTCCTCTGGAATTCTGCTGCTCTTCTTGGTATTGAAACCGCACTCCTTGGTAGGTGAACTTGGTCTCGGCCGGATTTCTTGTTGATCTTCTGGGGGAGGGGCCTGTTGTAGTGATTCTCAAGTGTCTTTGCCCCAGGCGGAATTACACCGCCCTTACCTGGGGCCGTGGTGAGTAATCCGCTCGGGTTTGCTTTCAGGAGCTTTCGTTCGGGTTTGCTTTCAGGAGCTTTCGTTCCCTGAGCGCTTTCCGTAGAGTTCCGGAGGACGGGAATACAAATGGCGGTCTCCTGGTCTCGGGCCGGAGGAGCCGAGAGCCCAGGGCCCCACTCCTCAGTGCGCCCTCAGAGAACAGCGCCAGTTACTCCCGTCTGCCTGACCTCCGGCCGCGCTCCGAGCTCATCGAGCAAGGTAACACGGAGCTGCGAGCTTACTGTCGGCTCTGTCTCTGCAGCCGGCTTTCCCGTTCCAATACCCGCAAGCTCTGCAACACTCAGACACCCCCCATCCTTCTGTGACCCTGCGGGACCTGAGGCCACGCTGACCCCGTGTGGGCTTCGCCCCGGTTTAGCCTCTGGAGCGATGTCCCTCAGCGGAACAGACTTTTAAAAGTCCTGATTTTGTGCGTGGTTGCTCCGCCGCTTGCCGGGAGCCGGCCCCTCCCCCCAGGGTCTATCTTCCCGTCGCTTTGGATTCACTTCTCCGCCGGTCCTACCTTTCAGAAAGTGGTTGATTTTCTGTTTCCAGAATTGCTGTTCTTCTTCTCTTCGATCTGCCGATGGATTTTCCAGTGTTTGCAATCTTTAGATAAGCTATCTAGCTGATCTCCGGCTAGCTGAAGCAGTCTCAGCTTGCTACTTCTCCGCCATCTTGACTCCTCCTCCTGCGCAGCTCCTTAGCCAGTTTCCAGAGGTTTCCAGCATAGCAGGGAGCTGCTTCCCAAATTCAGCTCTGCTCCCCTCCTCCGGGCCCGGCTGAGTAGTACTGGAGTCTAACTCCGCCCTCCCAGCGCACACTCCTGTGGATCCTGAATTGTGGCCAAAGCCTCCTGTCTCTACTAATTCTAATAATTTTATTGCTCATCATTCATATGGCTGATAAATGCAAAAATGAAAGTGATGATAAGATTTTAATTTTGAAATAAGGTAATACTCTTTAGGTGCCTGTATCATGTGTATATTTCAAATTGAAAGAGCACATGCCTTCCTGCTTCTCTTTCTCCTGGCTTCTCTTTTTGTCCTTAATTAATGGATGGTATACCTATAGACAGCCCCGATATTCCTATGCTTGTGCTGTTGAGCCAGAGGAATTAATACTTGAATATGAGGAGGTTCCTCCAAGACTGGTCAAGATAGCTGCTTGGCTGATTGGGCTTTGATATATTTGTTTGCCAAGTAGAGAAATTTATAGATACTACTATCACTGACCTCAACTTAAAACTTATGAAAATGATTTTGTCTGAAAATAAAAACAGCAGAGCAAAATTTACTCTGTTTTCATCATTGCCTTCAGATTTTAATAAGTGAGCACTTGCGAAATCACCAACCTTCACTACAGTATGTGCCAATTACCACAGGATATCAATTTAAACATCCTTTTGTACAAACATGAGATGAACAAAGGATGTTGGCCATTTTTACCAAAATGCCGAGCCAAAACCAGAAAGCTCCTTTACACAAAGTATAAATTTCTCAGAGAAAGTTGGCTGCTACATTTAAAAGGAAGAAGTACTTATTTGAACACCTCCTGTGTTTGGGGAGCAGTTGACTTCCCAGCTCAGCACTCTTTCCCACCCACCCAGTTCCCAGTCCACAGGAGCCCCAGGATAGGAAGGCCATTTGGAAAAGCCCACTTGGTCATCCCACATGACTTTCAGAGATTTCCAATACTTGTCAACTCTCTCTCTCTCTCTCTCACACACACACACACACAAACACACCGCAAAACCAAAACCAAACCAAACCAAAACAAAAGTTATATAGCAAAAGTCAAAACCACTTTTAGGGCAAAATTTTATGAGATTTAAAAAAAATGCTACATTAGAACAGTAAGATAGCATAACACGCATTGCTGAAATGGAGCTCTCTGGGAGAGGAGAGCTCTCTACACTGCTTTTTATTTTGTTTGTCTTTTTCTTTTCTTTTGACTAATTGCAAGTTCACCACAACAGCCACTTAAGAGTGTGCTGATTTCCCCAGCTTCTAAAATGGAATGAGATAGCTGGTGAATTCACCTGGGCTATGTACCTGGGTTGAGCTGTAAGAACATAAAAACCTGTTTACCCTGGACCCTCAACCCTCCTGCAGCTGTCACACGCTTGCCTCCGTGGTGTGGGGAGACTGAGCCACTCCTTATAGGATTCTGTGATAGTGAACTCTCAGCTCACCTTCTGTCGGTGAGAATGCATGTGATTACGGGCTTAATGAGTCAGATGTTCTGGGATCCAAACAAAACAGCACTCATTCTTTAAAGAAAAGTAAAGCAAAGCAAAACAAAACAAAACAAAAAAAAACTTTAGCCATGATGTGGGAAACAAAGGCAGAAGAAAAATTATTAAATTTCCTTACTACTTACAGCCCATTGGCAAGTTCTTGAAATAGGCAGAGTGACATTCCTCTGGGGACTCAACTGTCTCAATGTTGACACTTTGCTGAGGGCAAAAGGCAACATTAGCCCAACCCACAGGACCCTGTAAGTCTACTTTAATGTATAAAAATTCCTTTGGAAATTTCCTTTATCTCTTCTCCCAAGATACATGTTGGCAATCATCCCCCCAAGTATATAACCCACCCATACACATCTAAAGGGTCTCATGACTGAGTTTTTACTAAACAAACAATAATAAATGATCTTTCCTAACAATATCTAGCCCTCACAGGATCCTGAAAACCTTGTTTCCAAAATATTTAGGAGGCTTACACTATCCCTAACCCCCTCCCAACTTGAAAGTATATGATGGGACACTTCTTATGACCCCAGTACAGCTCTTTCTGCCCTGGGGTCCTGTCCCCGTGCTTTAATAAAACTACCTTTTTGCACCAAAGATGTTTCAAGAATTCTTTCTTGGCCTTCAGCCTCAAACCCTAACATCTTTCCTATGTCAGGCCAAGTTTTAGCAAGAGAGCATGAGGGACATTTCTGTCTTTTAAGGGAAAATTGCTTAATAATCCAGTGAGGCATGATATGGCCGACAGAACTTTTATCAACTTAAACCCTACTATCTAGGTTCATATGTAACATTTCACATTGCTAAAATTTTCACAGATGACTTTTTAAAAATCATAGCTTGTTTCCAAGTCAGTTTATTTTTTTTTCCTTTCTAATGTGGCCTTCTTGTGTGAAAAATACACAATGTCTCATTTATGCAATATCTTGTGTTTTTAGTAAACTAAAATGAATGAATCCTTGGTTTTAAGGATCAGGGAAATTTCCTGTGTATTGAAACAATTAAACATGGAATTGAGAGTTAGTTGAAAAATGGAAGGAGGAATTGGGCTCCAATCTCTATTTCTTTTTTTCCTTCTAGCTTCTTTTATTATTTCCCCCTTTGTTCCCAGTTTTCAGAAATTTGATTATTGTGTTCCTTGATGTGGTTTTCTTCATGTTTCTTTTGCTTGGTTCACTGAGTTCTCGAACCTCCATGGGTTTTGTAGTTCTTGTCTAGATTGGAAGATTTTCAGCATTTTTTTTTCTATTTTTTATGCACTCCTACTCCATCTCAAAATCCAATCACATGCTTATTGTCCCACGGGTCACTGAGGCTTGGTTCATTTTTTTTTTCCAGTCTTTTCTCTGTGCTTTACTTTGTATTCATCTCTATTCCTATGTCTTCAAGTTCACTAATCATTCCTCTGCAGAGCTGAATCTGTTATTAATACCATGAAGTATTTTCATTTCAGATATTAAATTTTTTTGTCTCTAATAGTTCAAATTGATTCTTTTTTATATATTTCATTTCTCTCTTCATTATGAGCTGTTTTTTCCCTCTATCCCCTTGAATAAATGAAGTATACTTAGAATAGCTGAAGGAACATCCTTCTCTGTTCATTCTATCATCTGTGTAATTTTTAAGTTTGGTGTTATTGATTGGTGTTTCTTCTAACTATGGGTCATATATTATGGCTTTTTTTTTTTGTATGCCTAGTAACTTTATATTGGATGCCAGATATTGTGAATCTTATATTGTTGGCTGCCCAATTTTATATACCTTTAAACATTGTTGGGCCTGAAGTGGCATTGCTTGGAATCACTTCTATCCTTTTGAGGTTACAATAAGATTTATAAGCGTGGGTCCAGAGTGATCTTTAGGTGAAGGCTAATCTGGTCCCACTGCTAAAACAATTATCTCCGAGGACTCTCTCCAGTGCCTGTGTTTGAGGAGATCCTTTCACTCTGCTTGGTGGTAACATGTGTGGAATCTTCCTCTCAGCCCCATGTGAGGCTCAGGAATTTTTCAGCTTTCTCCTCTCCTGTGGTTCTTTCTCCAGCTTCTGGTACCTTCCACAGACACACATCCACAGAATGGCAAGTCAAGATTTATGGAGATCCCTCTGTGAATCCTCAGAACTTGCTCTCCCACTCAAAACATTTCTAGTATTCTGCCCTGAAAATTCTAGCCAGCTTGGCCTGTCTTAACAACATATTTTGGCCACAGAAAGACAACCAGTCTCTATTTGGATGCCTTTCCTGGCACTGCAGTCTGGGAACTCTCTCCAGCCTGAAATATTAGTCGGACTCCTTGGTTGCTTCCCTTAGTTCAAGAATTATCCTGTGTTGCCTATCATTTAATGTCTGGAAAATTAACTTGCACATATGTTGTTTATTTTTCTTGTTTAAGGGCAGAAGAGTAATCCTGAACTTTGGTGCTCCATCATATCCCTTACTTATGTTCCTCATCTCTCTATTCTCGCATAAGTGGTACTTACCCTCTGCAGATTAGCTATTGGGCAAGGGTCTCCTCCTGGTGAATGCAAAAGCACATTCAAAGCCTGAGCCCATGCTAGACCTTTGGCTTCTTCTGAGTCTTCTCTTTCATAGGGTTCTACAGGGCCAGCATCTCCTTTATCCCAAATAAAAAGAAACCCCAGTTCTCAACTTTGGGAGCTTCATCCCCTTACAAGTTACTCAAAGCCATTCCAGCATTCTCTCAGAGCATGGGTGATCCTTGGGAGGAAAGAAAGCATAGAGCATAGGCCACAGTCAGGTTAGGCAAGCTAGTGGCTTTTGACAATAGACAGTCATGAGAGTAGGTTGTCACTCTGGATGTAAGAGATCTAGACCTGGAAAGAAAATGCGTATGTATATGAAGTACTTACCACATACAAAAATTAAGGTTGGAATGACATATTCTTTAAGCCCAAGGCATTTATACCTGATATTCAACAGCTGACATGAATGGCAACATCTAAAGAAATGGACTAAATGTCAATTATGTGGTATATAAAAGTAAAATTGGAGTTCAGAAGCAAGATCAAGGAGGGCAAGATCTCTAAGGAGTCGTGATCAGAACAAAGCCTAGAGAGATGTCCTGGTTTACAAGAGTGTACAGGAAGTCGCATCTCATAGGAGGGATGATGTGAACAGAAGAGCAAGAGTAGGAAATGGTTCCAGGCAGAGAATATAACAAATTAAAGTTTTGAGAGATTGATGCGGTTTCATGGTAGAGGCTGAAATAAATAAGAAGGAGACTGGAAACAAAAATGTCCCATAACTTACTGGGATGGCCTGTGACAGAAGAAAGAGCCTCTACCCCAAGGTGGCAGGATAGAGAAGAAAGAAAGGAAGAGAAGGGAGAGATATTGCCAAATAGGAATCAGAAGATTCAGTAATTGGTATCACATATGGGCTGAGAAAAAGGGATGTCATTAAAAAGTAGGCCATTGAACTACTGAGTCAGTCACTCACTCACTCAACAAAGATTCTTCCAACAATGTGCTCCAGCATCTCACTGGGCCCTGAGAATAGAAAGCCACATGGAGAGGACATGTGGAATGAGAGCTAGTGATATGAGTGAAGACATCTCCAGAATGTTGTCATGCATGCAAAATCTAGGACAGTGACTTCCAAACTTCATCCCATGTTCTGACAGCTAAAATGTAGCTAGCATCCCCAATATGTGAATTTTCATTTATAAATTATACATGTGTACTACTGCACTAATATATTTTTATATTATCAAATTTTTAAGAATAAAAATTATATAAGAATGATATCAAATAAGTGTAAATGGAAGTTCTAGGATTTTCTCCTGCAACCCCATGGTCTTTGAACCCTATTCCGGAGACCACTTCTCTAGGCAGTTGAACAAAATGCATTCAATCCCTGTGGCTTTTAAAGGAATGATACTTTAATTATTTTTATTTTTATTTTTTGTATAGGCTGGTCTGTGGTTTACAAGAGATGAAGATACAAAAATTCCAGAAAATCCTCTTGAACCCCTGCCATTCAACAGGCAAGAACATCTTATAGAGGTAATTACTGAGATCCTTAAAAAAATTTACTATTACAACACTGGTAATTTCTTTGTCTTTTTCTTCCACTTATATAATTTGTTTTGGATTCCATTCCTTCAACCCCCGTTCCTTTGCTGTATCCCCAGAATATAGATTTTAATAATCATAAAGTTGCCTCACAGGAAAGTTCTAGGGGGAGGAGACAGGGATCAAAATCTTAGACAGAGTTCCACTGTTTAACTCCCTGTGTGATCTTGAACATTTTCATAACCCCTTGGGTCTCACTTTCCTCATCTGTCAAAGTAAGCTGTTGTTTGACACATTTGTCTCTGAAGGTCCTTCCAATTCTAAAAGCTTAGGATAAGAACTGTCATTTTACCAATATTGTAATCCCCCCTTGGAATACATCCCAAGGCCCCAAATGTATGCCTGAAATTGTGGGTAATACCAAACCTTATATATACTGTTTTTATAAGTCAAACTTACAAATTAGGCACAGTAAGAGATTAGCAGTTATAGCTAACAATAAAATAAAACAACTGTAACATTATTCTGTAATGAAAGTTATGTGACTATGGTCTTTCTGTCTCAAAATTTCTTATTGTGCCGTATTCACCCTCTTCTTGTGATGATGTGAGATGATCAAATGCGTGTGAGGAGATGAAGTGAGGTGAATGACATAGTCATTGTGATGTAGTGTTAGGCTACTAGTGACCCTCTGATGATTTATCAGAAGGAGGATCATCTGTTTCCGGACTGAGGTGGACCACAGTGGACCGTGGGTAACTGCAACCACAGAAAGTAAAACCACAGCTAATGGGGACTACTGTGTATGTTTTTGTCCATTTCTCTTTGATTTTGATTAACTTGAACAACATACCAAGGGTTGCATAAGCATTGCCCATGACCCATCAGATTACTATTATCAATATTATTATTGCCAATAATGGTATTATTAACTCTATCCCTAAGCCCACAATAGAAAGCAGGACTAAGGTAAAGTACTCTGGCTTCAGTGTAAATGTTTAAAATATAAAAATATACATAAATCAACCAAATTCAATGAGAGACATTGCATGGTGAATTTAAACAGCACAGCAAACTGGGTGTGTCAATGGTCAAATTTCAGCCAGCCTTTAGTTTAAAAGTTCAATATAAAATTGAACAAGACCCCAGTTATACCCTAAAAGTGAGCAGTTCCCTTCAATTGGGTGCATAGTATCAGAGCACCTATCCCATGATAGCAGGAGAGCAGGTAAGAAAAAAGGGTCAAGGAGTCACCAGAGTCCAAGACCTGAGACTGGCAGGTGTGGAGACAATTTTTTTGTCTTGGTCATGGTGGGAGTTTTCAGTATGAAACTGGAGGTCCTAGAACAACCCCGTAAAGCCTTTGGAAGGCCATTCTCTGTATGACCTTGTATACAAAGTTTTGACTAACTTGAGCAACAATAAACAGGTTCTTCTGTGAATAAACTGGAAGTCTGAATATGTCAACTCAAAGCACTTTCCTTTTCAGCCAGAAGTTTTAGCAATGTCAATCGATGGCAGAGCCCTTTGGTTGTTCCCCCAGCAGCTAATATCAGCAGCCAGACGGTGCCCTGAGACGGTGCCCTGACAACTGCTAGGAAAGGACCATTGGTGCCAAGGAAGGGAGTGGCTCCCTCCTACTGGTGCCCAGATTGCTGGAAAATGACCTACAGGAACAGAACAAAAGTTGGCAGCAGAGGCAGGAATATGAAGCCTGAGAAAGAATGGAACAAAGAATGGCTGGTGTGTGTATGTGTGCGCCTCCGGAGGACAGAAAGGAGTGGTGTTTTCCACTCCTCGCTGCCTCAGAGACTGGATGCTCAGAATTACATAAGTCTCAGTGTTCTTAAACTGGGATTCAATACACAGATTCCAATGCTCGCAAGCTTCAAGATCTTGAGGAAGTTACCTAACCTCTCTGTCAATCCCTCTCTGGCAAGGTTGTTGTATCAAGTGAGTGACTGGTATGTAATAAGCCCTATGTAAGGGTTAGCTAAACAAAAGCTAGCCGTGCTAACTGCTATAGCTGGTTGAAGAATGGTTAATGGTTAACATGATAAATAAAGGTGTGAAAAAAAGAAAAAACAACAAAATGAATTTACCCCTTTGGCTGTAATTCGAGTAGGAAAAACCAAATTGGCAGGGGAGGGTGGGAGGGTGAGCAATGTCCCATGGAGAGGGAATTCTGAGCCTTAGGAGCCCTGGGCTCTGTCCCCAGTTCTGTCATGACTCACTGTAGGAGGCTGAGCAGGTTTCTTCACTCCAAGGGACTTTGTACTTTCTTAAGAAGAGGGTTTGAACTATAATCTCAGGTCCCACCCAATTCCCCAACTATGTCACTTGTGCTCTCTGTGACCCAGGGCCCACCTCTGAGCCACACTGGAAGGGGCCCCTTAAGACAGACCATTAGCACTCCACAGGCTTGAATGACCCCAGAGTCCCAGACACTGGATGGAAGGACCCATTGCATCCAAGAAAGGAACCCTGAGACATGTTTATTTTACAATCACAGTGTTGTCCCCTGACATTGGAGGTTATACAAAATATACATGTCAGGGGGTAGGAACCTTTGAATACTACAATATTGTAAATGATCTTAGGAACACAGTAAGCCTTATGTTTTATGAATATTCTATCCATTGACTTAAAATCAAGCCTGTATAATTACAGAAAAAGTGCAAATATCAGCTTATTTCATTTTTGCACATTTTTTTTTGAGATAGAATATTTAGCTGATTTTTTTAAGGGAAATAATGATGTATTCCTCCTGCATAGCACTTATAAGAGCAATTCAGTGGAAATCATAATGAAGTTCAACAACTCCTATGAAAGAAATGGAAGATAGGCCCTCAGGGACCCTGTGGTGATTATCTGTCAGTCTCCCTGTCAGTCTCCCTCTACTCCTAGTCCTGCTGGCAATCTCTGAAGTAATGAGAGGCAAGCGGGGATGAAGAACACAAAATCCTGAAGGAACCCACCAGATCAGGAGATCATGAGAAAAATCAAAAGATGCCTTACTGTTGACGAGTGTTTTTAAGCATGTCAATACAGCTCTGTGCCTGGCTTACAACAGACTTACAACTCCATTAACTTTGATAAAATTGACTGAATGAATTTGCAGATTCCATTGACCCCTAAGACTCTTTCTTGCTTTGTAGCATAACAGATTCCATGCTTCACTTATCAAAGTGATTTTTATCTAAATTTTATTGGATTTGTCAAGTATCAGAAACTTATTCTTCCAACTGTGTAATTAAATTTATTCATAGTTGTAAGGATCATGAGTAATAGAGAATAGCTTGATATCTATGGATATAAGCATTTGAACATTTGCTTCTCAAAGCAGAGGCCAGGACCAGCAGCATTAGAATCATCTAAGAACTTGCTGTATATACAGAAACGTACACCATTCCAGAACCACCTACTTAATCAAAATCTAAGTTTAAAAAAAGATTCTCTGGGTCATTAAATGTACATGTTTGAGAAGTACTCATGAAGGAAGCCAGTCTCCTCTTCAAGCAGGGCCATGGGGCTGGTTAGATGCTTAAGTGTGACCTGTGAGTTCCAGGGTTTGAGCTGCTTTGTCGGGCCCCAAGGGATATTGAATTCCCACATACTAACTTCTCTTACTGCTAGATACACAGGACATTGCATATAGAGCTGACTTCAGCTCAATCTTCTAGTGTCAGAGAGATTACAAAAAACAAAAAAAAAGGATATTCAGTGATTAGCCCACTCTCTCCTCCAGTATGAATCCAAGATGGAAAAAATCACATGACTGTTAAGAAATTAAGTATGGAGTTCAGAGAAGTGTTGGCAAGTTGAAAGATTTTAATGGCTAGACTCCACTCACCACAGGGAGATCTACTAGAAGCATTGTATTTAGAACTCAACACCCAAAGAACAAATAATCCAATCAAGAAATGGGCAGAAGACATGAACAGACATTTCTGCAAAGAAGACATCCAGATGGCCAACAGACACATGAAAAAGTGCTCCATATCACTTGGCATCAGGGAAATACAAATCAAAACCACAATGAGATATCACCTCACACCAGTCAGAATGGCTAAAATCAACAAGTCAGGAAATGACAGATGCTGGCGAGGATGCGGAGAAAGGGGAACCCTCCTACACTGTTGGTGGGAATGCAAGCTGGTGCAGCCACTCTGGAAAACAGCATGGAGGTTCCTCAAAATGTTGAAAATAGAACTGCCCTATGACCCAGCAATTGCACTATTGGGTATTTACCCTAAAGATACAAATGTAGTGATCCAAAGGGACACATGCACCCGAATGTTTATAGCAGCAATGTCCACAATAGCCAAACTATGGAAAGAACCTAGATGTCCATCAACAGATGAATGGATCAAGAAGATGTGGTATATATACACAATGGAATACTATGCAGCCATCAAAAGAAATGAAATCTTGCCATTTGCAACAACATGGATGGAACTAGAGCGTATCATGCTTAGCGAAATAAGTCAAGCAGAGAAAGACAACTATCATATGATCTCCCTGATATGAGGAAGTGGTGATGCAACATGGAGGCTTAAGTGGGTAGAAGAATAAATGAAACAAGATGGGATTGGGAGGGAGACAAACCATAAGTGACTCTTAATCTCACAAAACAAACTGAGGGTTGCCGGGGGGAGGGGGTTGGGGAGAAGGGGGTGGGATTATGGACATTGGGGAGGGTATGTGATTTGGTGAGTGCTGTGAAGTGTGTAAACCTGGTGATTCACAGACCTGGGGATAAAAATATATGTATATAAAAAATATATGTTTATAAAAAATAAAAAAAAAAAAAAAAAAAAAAAAAAAGAAGTCAGAACCCAGTTTGTCAGAGTGGTGATAAGGATAGACAGATACGTCCTTGCTCTGTGGCTCCCTTTACCTGCTTAAAAGGTAGTCCCACTTTGGAAAACGGTGTGGAGATTCCTTAAGAAATTAAAAATAGAGCTTCCCTATGACCCTGCAATTGCACTACTGGGTATTTACCCCAAAGATACAGATGTAGTGAAAAGAAGGGCCATCTGTACCCCAATATTCATAGCAGCAATGGCCATGGTCGCCAAACTGTGAAAAGAACCAAGATGCCCTTCAAAGGATGAATGGTTAAGGAAGATGTGGTCCATATACACTATGGAGTATTATGCCTCCATCAGAAAGGATGAATACCCAACTTTTGTAGCAACATGGACGGGACTGGAAGAGATTATGCTGAGTGAAATAAGTCAAACAGAGAGAGTCAATTATCATATGGTTTCACTTATTTGTGGAGCATAAGAAATAACACGGAGGACTTGGAGAGGAGAAGGGAGTTGAGGGAAATTGGAGGGGGAGATGAACCATGAGACACTATGGACTCTGAAAAACAATCTGAGGGTTTTGAAGGGACAGGGGGGTGGGAAGTTGGGTAAGCCTGGTGATGGGTATTATGGAGAGCACATTTTGCATGGAGCACTGGGTGTGGTGCATAAACAATGAATTCTGGTACACTGAAAAGAAATTTTAAAAATTTAAAAAAAAAAAACTATAAAATGTAGTCCCCACCACCTTTACTAGCATATTTTTTCTAAAAATGTTGATACCGTTGATTAGCATATAATTTTCTTTAACATTAGAATTTTGAGTCTCACTCTTCTGTATTTTAACTTGGCATACTCTTCATTTAATGCAATTCATTACATATTATGTTTACTGATTCAATCCTCAGAAAGTGGCCTTATTCTAAAGCTCCTGAAAGGATCCTTCATTGCCTGTCCATCTACTGTTTACCCAATTTAAGCCTTTTAATCTTTTATTGAAATTCTTTTTGTGTGACAGTTTTTCTTTAGGCTATTTGCTGACCATGAGAAGGATCCGCCTCAACTTGACTACACACAGATGCTGCTTTATTTTGCTTGTCATCCAGATGCTGTGGAAGGGGTCTACAGGGCTCTCAGTGTGGCCATCGGGACTCATGTCTTCCAACCAATCAAAACTCCTCCTGTTATTGTAGAAAAGGTAATTGTGTTCCAGAAATGGACTACCATTGGAGTCTGGAGGGGGTTACAGGAAATCCTAAACCTCTAACAACAGAGACTCTGTTTGTTTCATCTCTGTATTTTTCTGGATACATAACACAATACTTTACACATAGTAGGTCTTCAATAAGGCTTTACTCAATTGTATTAAGAACTAGAGACCCACTATCCAAAAACAAAAACAGAAGCAAAAAACCTTTGCAGTAAAATCAAAATTTGCTCAGTTTCTTGGTGGAATCCAAGTTTTTTCCATAAAAGACAGCCTTTATTTTACATGAAGTGCTGATGCTTCTAAATGAAAAAGAAGTAGGTATCAATCCAATCTATCTGTCATCCTATGTGGAAATTCCACGTGAAACAAGTAGACATCTCAGACATCCCACATACATGTGACACTTGATAGTGTTTCAGGCCAAAACTCAGCCACCTGAAATCCATAGGTACCTTGCATCTCCTGCAGCCAAGAACGAAGCAGCTTAATAGCTAATAAAACCTCATACTCCATTTTGAGATTTCTAAAGGACTGGAATTCCCTAGCTTTTGGGGATGAAAAAGCCTCAGAACAGGGGGCTAACTAATGTACTTATTAGATGCCAATTTGCATGAATTTTAGTATTCCCCTGACCTTTTTGGGGACAGAGCTGTGGTGCTCATAATGGAACACTTTGTGTCCATCCTTCTTTTATGGACACAGAGGAGAGAGAGGCACTGCCCAGTCCAAATCTGTAGATGTCCTAGCCACACTTGTTTGTCTTTCATACGTGTTTGTGAAAACAGAGTATTCTGGATTCACTTAAAAAAAGAAAAAGAAAAAAGTGCGGGAAGTTTCTGTGACAGCTTTCACATACACGAGGAAACAGACACAATTAGATGTAACCCTGGGTCTTGGTCCTGAACAAATGGATGAGAGATAGCTTTCCCTCCTATTTGGGTCAGAGTGAGGCCAGGCAGGTGTCCAGTAAGCTGACCACTCGGGCCTTTATGACCTGATGTGCTGTAGTTGCTATTTCAACACTTACACAGTGACAGAAAGTACATCAAGAGTGTTTGTTTCACTCAAGAATACTGTCTCCTTAGACAGTATTGGAAGGCCAGTTTCAGTTTTTCCAAATAAATAGGAGTTAGATTTGAACTGCCTTTTTTGGGACTGCATTTGCTACTTCCCCAGGGGTGTTCCTATCTCCCCTTATAGGTTGGGCCTCCCTGAGCTAACTGGAACATGGATCATAGCCTACCAGGAGGTCTCAGTCAAACGTCTGTCCTCCAGAAGAGCTTCCCTGACCTCAGAAGATGTCAGGCACCCACTGCCATATATTTCCGAACATTCTGTATTTCTTTCATGGTCTCTTCACAATAACTATTTCTTCAGCTCAGCTTCTTTTCTAGACTTCAGGCATCCTGGGGGCAGGGAGGGGCCATCTGTCTTATTCTGAACCTGCCACAACCCTGAACCTGAATTACTGGCACTAACTCAGCAAAAATTTCATTGAGTGAGTCAGTTAATTAATAATTGGGTTTGTAAATCATGCCCTCTGCATAGCCCCATACAGAAGAGGCCAGATTTGCTCCCCTGAAGGGACTTTGTCTAATTGCCCCCATCTGTGCAGAAAAGAATGGGAGAACAATGCCCCAAACATGGAAGGGACACAGTATAAATAACAGATTAACATGGTCTTACTGACCAAAAGCAGTATTTTTCTCACCTCCTTATTTTTGTTTTTGCTATTGCTTTGCCCGGAATGCCCTGCATCTCACCCTGAAGGGTCCAAGACCTTCCCAGTATCCAAGGTCTTTTTCAACTACGATATGAGTCATGAAGCTTCCCCTGACACTCAAGAGCAACACTGAACACTCTCAAATGGGTCCCCTTATACTCAGATCCTCCCTGACAAGGCTGAGTACCACTGCATGCACGCATGTGTTTACTCAACAAATATTCATCCAGATTTTCTGTGTACGAGAAACCACACTTGACCTGGGGATAAAATAAGTAACATATAGAATACACCATATGGAAATAAATGCTACAGGAAAAGAAAGAATTTAGGGAAATATACAGAAGTTGGGGTGGTTTGCAATGCTGTGAAGAGCTGCAAGGTAATTGCAATTCGAAGTAAAGACCACAGTGGATACCAAGCCCTAATTCCAAAGACCAGCCACTGTCGTTGGAGAGAAGTGAGCTGGAGGAGAGTAGTAAGAACAAAAGGTGAGGGGGAGAGGGCTGTGAGGCCACTGTAGGGACTTGACTTTGACTCTACCAAGAGATGAGATGAGAAGTTATTGGAACATGGCCGTCTGACTTAAAATATATGGAGATCTCTCTGGCTGCAGTGCTGAGAGCAGACTGGAGGGGGGCAACGGAAGGAAATAAGAAGAACTAGTGATTCGGGCAGCAGTTTGTCTGTCTGTTGAATCCTACTGCTAAGTTATTTCCACCTTGAGTTGGGGACAACATGTTAGCTGCTGCATAGCAAGTGTTCTATCAGTGTTTGTAAACATGGCAGAAAAGAAGGGAGGAAGAGAGAGAGAGGAGAGGAACAGAATCCTGTTTGCAAGATAGAGAGGCGGAAAGCAGACATTCCCAGCAGAGGCAATAGTAGGCTCAAGGAGGCTGCAACGAGCTGGAAAGCCCAGGAAAGAGGAAGCGTGTGCTAGAATTGTTGCTATAGTAACAGACAGCTGCCTGAGTGAGTAGCAGCCAGGCCAGCTAGCACAGGAAGCCTCTGCCTCTCCTCTGTCCCTAAACCACTCATTCACAGAAGCTAGTGCCCCACCTGGAAAGCAAGTCCCTGCAGAGCTGTTCTCCAGAGTTCTTCTAAAGCCCAGGGACACTGCACAGGAACTGCTCCATAACCACTGCACCACACAGATGGAACCAGTCTGAGAGGCAGGGGACAAAGAGCACACTTGTGACACACCACCCACAGAGGCCTGTTCCTGTCTAGGGGTAAACCGTGGGAGCTTGAGCTTTTGAAATACAGAATCCACCCACCTCCCTCATTCTTGCTCACCCCTTATTCTTACTATCCGACCTCCAATTATGCTACTCTGTTACTGTGCCCTTTCCAGCTGTGTTCTAGTTTCCTGGGCAACCTCTTCCCAGGAAGCCAGATTGAGCCTGCTCAGAAATAACACCTCCAACGGATCCACATTCACTCCCAGGACATTAAATCAAATCTCTGCTTTTGCTTTCCGCATAAACAACTGGAAATCTCCCAACAGTTCATTCTTCTTTACTCCATTTCTATGACTCATGCTGTTATATTCAATGTGGCACAAACCTTCTGTTCAAATCCATGGCTTCTTGAGTAATTCAAAAGAAGTTCAAGAGCAAAGCATTCAGAAGTATGCACTAGTCCTGATGAAGCTCTAACTAAGCTGACATTTGGAAAGTGGTTCATTCTGGCCTGCGTGGTATGGGGTTATGATGTAGGAATTCAGTAAATTGTAGGCATGAAATTGTCACATTTTGAAGATCTTGTTAAAGCATCTTGGCAGAACATTTGAGATGCTGGGGTTTGAAATATACACATTTTCATTCCTTCTTACGCTTTTGACACCTTGCCCATATTAGTCCCAAGGACTGACCTTCTGTTTTGTCTCTGAGAGGTGGGACTGAACTGATTGAATGAAAGCAAAGCATGGCCAGGCATCATTCTGGGGACAAATTTTTTGGGAGATCTTGAGCCTTCAAGAGGTAGCTGAGTGTGACATCGTGTTTGCTAGCACCACAATCTGTCCTGCTGCTCAGATGCTAATGTGACTCGGAAAGAGTTTTTTGATTCCACTAGTAACTGCTCACTCAGAAGCACTGGCTTTTCTTCAAACTGACATCGCTGATTTTGTTCATACACCCACATTCAAAATTGTGATCTTTCAGAGATGTCTGTCAGAGAGAGCCTCTTCTCTCTCACCCTCTACAGTCTCACCAGGATGCTGATCTGGCATCTTGGGTTCCCATCTCAGCTTCCGCTCATTCCCTGCCCTCTCACTGAACCACTAAGTCTATTCTTTCTCAACCCTGTGGAGAGAGAAAAAAAAAATCAAAAATTGCAAAAGCATACACTGATATTTATAAGGATTCTTCATTAAAATTTCAAAGGCTTAAATGGTTGCCTTTTGGCCACAATTCATTTGTCCCATAATGATTATACTGGACCTCTGAAAAGTTGGTCTCTCTCTAATTATGGAAATAGTGCAGAGGGACAAGGCTTTTTCTCTGTTTAGCTTAGTACCACCTGCTCATCTAATCCGACAAGTCATTTGCTCACCCACAGGTTCTATCTTTATCATGTCCACGCAGCATTTATACTGCAGTCTCAGTAGAAGTCCATTCATCCTGCACCACTCAGCAAGATGTTTGACATCTTGACTTTGTTCATTTCATGATACAAAATGTTTTCTTGCCCTGGAAAACTATTGTTAGGTAGCCAGTGTGATGATCCCCAACCTTCCTAGGGGGATACAAAAATGCCAGTTTCACATTTCTGCAATGTAACATTTCAATTGTTTAAAATAGAGAAGAATTTGAATAGAGATATTTATACTTAATTCCAAAATCTTCACTTAATAAAGCATTCTCTCTCTCTCTCTCTCTATCTCAGATTAGATTAAATTCCCAATTTACCAAACGATATAGAAACCCAACCTACCCAGAGCTAAAGCAGATGCAACCTGTCTTCATTAGACTACTTACAGCCCCTACCAATCTCCTAAAGGGACTGGCAACTATCAGATGCTTAATTTACTGATGTATTATAATCCTTTTTATATCAGGGACTTTTATGACTACGTGGAAAGAATTTCCATTTGCATGATTAATTAATTTGCACTTAATGCTTCTACTGAAGTGAATATTTATAGATATTGGATCCCTCCTTTTATTTAAAGCTTACATTTAGCTTTTTCTCCTTTCTTGGGATAAAGGAGAATCAATATTCGGGTGTTTTCTGACATCTGACCCATCAACATTCTAAAATCGCCCATTTTTCTATGGCAAATGGTCAAATATCAATTATCTCACTAGGGAACACACTCACCTAGACATATTTATTACAGTAAATACAATAAATACAAATCTGTAGAGTATTTGGAAAGTACAAAAATAAGTAAAAAAGAAATCACCTGTTCCACTACACAGAGGTAACCACTGTTAACTCTTTACTGTGTCTTACTTTTTTTCACTAATAAGCATAGATATATAAGAAAATGAGGATCCTAGTGTATTTATTATTTTCTTTTCGCATTTATTCTGTGAGTGTTTTCTCATGTCGCTAGGTAGTCTTCTAAACCACACTTTTAATGGCAGTATAGTATTCCATGACAGAAATATACTGTAATTTTTGTCACCATTCCACATTTTCGGGATTGCAGATTTTCTGTGTTTACTGTAAGTAATACTGAACAAACATGCATATGTAAGTCTTTGTTCACATTTCTTTAGAGTCAATTCCTAGACCTGTAACTATAGGGTCAATAGGTAGGACTATTTTTCAGGCTTTTGATAAATATGAAATTATACCAGAAACAAGGTACTGTTTCCCGTACTCACAGCGCCAGTACCTGACTTCATGGCTCTTGGACATGTTTCAAGGAGCTGCCATAACAATCCCACTGGACTTTCCACATTCAGTTTGTATTCTCTCTTGCCTTCCAGTGTTTAATTGGATTTAACCTCCAGTATAAAAATAAACATTTCTGAAGCTCTTAGAATCTATCAAGCTTAAGTAATTACTTGCCATAACCTTTCCACTATAGTCAATTTCCTTTAAAGCAAATCCTTTAAAAATTGACATTCATATACAGAAGTCTGATACCAGTTCTGCTAATTCTCTCGAGTATCCATTTATGGAGGAAGCTGAGGTGCCTGGCATGTATGGTGGTAAGACACACCCCACATAAGGCATCTGTAATCTACAGACAGAATTGGTCTAGAATCTTGACATGATCTCCAATGCAGCTAGCATATTCTCTTCTATACTTTGTTTGGCTAGGTTGTGGGAGACACCATCATTTCATTGCATGAAAAGTATGTTGCAACATTGGCGTGTGCTAAATGTCTGCATTACTGGAAAGATCAGTTCAACCTCATATTCTCTTCATTTAATCATGCAGACCTCCTCCTTGACTGATATGAGTCCATTTGAGGAATATCCTGAACTCGAGGGAAATTTTGTGAGTGAGGAAGGGGAACTAAGAGAAGATGGGGAGAGAAAGGAAGAAAACCCTGAGAACGTGAACACCGAAAAGATTTCCATGGAAAGACTACTCAAAGTGTTCCAAGGAGGAAAAGAAGTACAGGACCCTAACCGATTTGCCAGCCACCTACAGATAGAGAATGCTTTCTCAGAGGTTGGTTAGATTCTTTCATAAAAGGGGCAACCTGTTCATAAGAAAAGTCAGCCTCAAGTTTTAACATGGTTTCATGGAAGTGCTCTCAAATGTATTATGGTATAGAAATTGTAGAAAATTCCTTTATTAAGTAAAATAAGTTTTTAACATCTGCAGGACTGTAAAGTTAACTTCATTTTTTTTCTTCTTTAAAGAACTTCGTCAAAGTATTTCAAGACCTAGGTGCCAAGAATCTGGAGCCAGTTGAAGTTGCTATTCTTTTGAAGCATCCTTTTATTGAAGATCTGATTTCAAATAATTCAGACTACAAAATCCCAGTGAGTATTAGCCAAAAGTGTCTTAATTCAGTTGATCTCAGGATCAGGACATGGTGGGACATCTCCAGTGTGGACTACAGAGACAGGAGGAAAGCTGGAGCTGGCCGTACCAGGGTCAGGAGAAGCTAGGCTGGCAACAGCATCAGCTCAGACAGGCCAGCCTGTGATAGACAGAGGGCAGCAAGTTCAGGGAGAGTAGAGATAGCTAGCAATACTATCAATGATACTGCCAGCCTTATCAGGAGAGGACATGAACGTGAATTTGCTGTTGGGGTGGAGAGAGGACAGCATCACAGGAAAAAGGAGAGGCCTGTGCAAGGCCGTGAACACAGGACTGCATTGGAAGACGGGGAGCCTGTAGGGGTTCTGAGTAGGGGCGTGATGTGACATCATCTTCATCCTGCAGTGTTTCTTTGTCTCTTCACAGTATCATATCATTATATCTCTACCTTTTATAGGGCTCTTTAAAAAAAGAAAAAGCTGTGTCTCTATATAAATAGGCCAAGATAGCTGGAAACAGGGTTAGCATTCCACAAGCATTTACTGTTTGCCTCAAAACTAGTACATTACATGTCCCTTTCCAGTTTCTTATATCGCATATTTTTATTAATAAAGATTAGCCTTCTTCCCCAACTTAGGAGGAGGAGGGCATAGGTCAGTGTGATCCTAGAATTAATGGAAACAGAAGACACCAGAACTAGACAATAAAGTGGAGAGGATGGTGAGGGAAGATGAGACAGTGGCCAGTTGTGGGGATCTCCCCCACTTTGGCTTTCCTCCGGGCCAGCATCATTCTGTATGAGGTAGGTTCTGGAGCTATATGTTGGAATCTATCTTATACTAATTACCAAGAATGAGTAAGAACATAAAATGATGCCGCAACTATTTCCTCCCCTAATGGGAGGAAAACTCCTTACAAAGTCAGGCGATTTGGGAACACATTTACTCTGGCCAGACTAAACATGGCTAACTTGCAGAGAAGATTCTAGTCAGCATTTTCCTAAGAAAAGAAAACAGCCAGTGGCTGACTGGCTTCAAGAGGCAGCCCCTTGAAAAGGTATTCTGACTCCTAGGGTAAGCTGAGTCCCTGGGGCTCTTTTCATTTATGCATTTCCCCCATTTCAGAAGGAATCTGATCAACTTGCAGTACACCTCACTACTGACATTTTGGACAGTGTTGTCTCTCTGCACAGGACTGGCTCCAGCATAGCAGGATTCTGGGCCACCACCCACTCTTCCTCTGGGGCACTTGGACACACTGACTACCAACACCATCTCTGCACATCTCCCAAATCTCCCTGGCGTGCAGCATCCCTCTGGCTGGAGCCGGCCAGCATGGGGTGCTGACCTCCAGTGAGTCAGTCTCCCAGGACCAGGATCTCCTGATGCTCTAACAGCAGAAAGAGAATTAGCCTGTCTGTCAGCAGTCGGTCTGTCCATTCACTCCTTCCTTACCACAGTGTTTCTGTAGAGTCAGAGGCTTCAGTTCAGGTCCCTCCCTCCTTGCTCCCACCTCGAAACCGTGAGAAGACAGGGGACTCTAGAAATGGGAATCAGAGAGTTGAGACTGTAACCTAAAAAGCCTAAGCCCTGATATTCTAAAATAAAAGAGCTTCCCTTTCCAGTAAGAAGCTCTATTCTCATTTTCACTGAGAAAAAAAAAAAAGAAAGAAAGAAAGAAAGAAAGATTAAAAATAAAGGAAAGGAAAAAAAAATTTCTGAAGACTCAGTTTCTGTCAAAGCCATCCTGTCACCATTTCTCCTCCAAATATCCATGTGCAAGTAAATAGATCACATTTTAAAATGAACTTTAACCACAGTGATGTTATTTGAAGATCTTTCAAGATAAGTAGAGCAAAAGCTAGAATGTGGTTTTTCAGGTTAAAATGTTGTTTGCTGTTATAAACAGTGGGAAGTGAAGGTTGTTGCCTGATAGCTCTGTGTTTACAAGGCTTGTGTTTGGAAGCAGCAACGTTTTAAAATATATATATATATTTGAAAAAACAGTATTCGGAATGATTTTGCTATGTTTTATTTTTGCTCCTATTGGGAGGTGGCCTGGCTTTGTGGGTGAGAGAGTGGGCCCAGGGGCCACACTGATGGGGTTCACACCAACAAACTGTGTGACCTTGGGCAAGTGACCTCATGGTGCCTTGGTTCCCTCATCTGTAAAATAGTGTTACCATACCCCCCCTAGGGCTCGTGCATGGATTAGATGACTTAGTACAAATAAGTGCTTAGCTCAGTGCTTGACAGGTAGAAAGCACCTGATAATAAATGTTAGACATTATGATTATTATTACTCTTATTACTAGTACCGATTTGCTGGTAGTTGCAGTGTCCAGAGCTATATGAAATTATATGTGGAGAAATAAATAACCTGGCACTCCTGAATTCAGTGTCTGCTCTTCTAAAAGAAAGAGAAAGCTTTCATTGTGCAGTGCCATAATGACAAAGAGTCCAGATTGGTGTCCCAGATATCTCGACATGGCCACTACTCATGGGGAAGATTCAGATTCAGATTGTGTTGGAATTCACAGTCATTCATTTAAAGTCATTTATTTAACTTCTATTTTCATAGATCTAATACAAAGAAGTCACGTCGAGTAATGTTCCTAAATTATTATGGAAATGCTTAGGTTAAATAAATGTGACAAGATCAATGAGGGTACTGTAACTGGGTTGTTAGTAAAATCAATTAATTTCCCATGATGAGTATACTTACAAATGTAAGTGAACAAATGATTTTCTATACCAACCTAATAATGTTGACTCAATGTAAATTATTTTTAGCAAAGCTTTAAATCAGGCATCCTTTCCCATCCTTGAAATTAAGGTTTCCATTCAATCAGAAATAATAATAAATCTTTTAGTATTAAAATCCAAATACCACAGGACGATTTCTTATAAGCAAATGAGTTGGGACCCAATTAATTACATGAGGACAAAATACAAATTATTAAGGATGAGTTGAAGGATTGTTCACCCCACTGTACCTTCAGGGTATCTGACTTTAAAATAGTCTCCAACCTTCTCCTTTATCTTCATAACAAACTATGATGGCTGCTTCGGCGGTTTGTGTTTTCAAAGCACCCATTTCAAACATTTCCAGACTCTCAGGGCTTTTCTCCATTAACTGCTACTGAAAATTATGGCCTCTGACCTCAATGGCAAACTTACCCAGAGCTGACTTAAATATCTGGAGCTTATGGTTTTGTCCATGCTGCAGAGTATCAGATGATCCCAGGTCAGCTCACTCCTTCATTCCCAAGAGATCATTCCGTAGTCAGCATTAGTTGTCCTAAGTACACTCACTATTCAAAGGAGACGTGTTATTAACAACTATGGCAGGTAGGACCAGAAAGGTCAGTGGTGAGCAGCTATTCTTTTTCACTTAGTTCATTCAGGTTTGACCTCTGGCTGCAGGACATCTGTATTTTCAAAGAACAAGATCTCATAAGAAAATGATTCACTATGATTCTTGGTAGTGACTGATAATAAACAGTGTGTGTCACTCGGCAAGGGTCAGCTCAGATAGTGAACTAACTTATGTCTTCTTGCGCAAAGTGACCTCAGGCAGATTGAAACCTTTGGAACTCAGCTCTGAAGAAAAGAAACTTACATTATTAAAACATTTCCCTAAATTTGTTGCGGGTAGAAATTGCATATATATAATTCTACATTTTCCATGTGTGTTTGCACCCCTTCTACAATTTGCTGATGTTTTAAATTTATGTTTTCAGTGTCTGTGACGTAAAATGTAAAATGCTGGTATTTTAAATGGATGAAAAACAGATCTTCTATTCTTAATATTGTTTTTTAAAAAAATGGAGAAATGAGACAATCTCCCCTCCAAATAATCTGCTAGTCTAAAATTCTCAAATCTGTAGACATGACTGACTTGATTAGAATTTTTCTTTAATACAATATGAATACAGTTGTTCATTCATTATTAGAGAAGTAACACTTTGGCTTGTTCATTATGTGCCAAACTCTGTGTAACTGCTTCTTACAAATGCTATTTAATTTAATAAGACAGTTCTATTCATTATTAGATTAGAAAACAGAGGCTCCAAGATCTTTGATATCTTTCCAAGGGTATAGCCAGTAAGTTGCTGGGTGACATTTTAACTAAATAGGGCACTATTTTCTTAAAGAAAAAAAAAATAAAAACAATTTACTATTTCACCACTCCCATATGTTAAGTGATCATTAATCCTAAATCACTTATTAATATTTGTTACTTCTCTTTGTTTCTCTTCCCTTAGGATATTAAAACAATTCTCCAAAGGAGTGAGCATGTACAAGGAAGTGATGGAGAGAGAACTCCTTCGAGACTTATAGAAGAAAAGAAATGAAGACAAGAGTGTGATTTTTATAATTTGACAATGAATCATCCAAACATCAATGTAAACAAGGTGTTAGTCATATATGTTGTCATTGAAAGTATAGAAATGACCCCTACCAGATTATGAGCAGCGATGAAAATGGGGCCTTCCTTAACTCAGAGAATATTCTATAATAAACCTTAATTACAGAGCAAAAACCCAAAGTAAGAAGGAATGCATTTTTAAGTGATTTTGAAAATAGACAGCATTGGACAATATGTTCAAAAATAAACACACACATAAGTCATGAAAATTCCCTATGAGACGTGGGGAAACAATAGGCAAATATAGTGAAATTCCCCCCAAACTCCACATCAGGGAACTACTGATAAGTACATTTTGTCATTCTTGCTCCATGTGCAGTAGAATGTCACACCAGCCAAACGAAACGAAGGCTGCATCATCACCTGCTGGTACAGCCACTTCCTATCATCTATTCCTAATTCTTTCCTAGTAGAATACTATATTTCCATATAGATGGATATATTTGCACAATTATATCTTTTTTATTTATATAGATTAGTGACTCAAATTCAGTGATACTTTTTTCAAGAGAATGTTTTATTTTTAAGTGAGTGATAATGCATCCTCAGTGGTAGGTCTTCTGTGAAACTCCTGCTTGGTCTCTATCCTCTCCCTGGCTGCTCCTTCTGTGGCTTTCTTGTGGTTGGATTCTCCTCTCTTTTACTCAATCTCCAAATGTTGGAGAGCTTCAGAACTCAACCTCCTTTTGCATGTGTAGTCAGTCCCTGGATGACTCATCCATTTCCATTACTTTGTGGGTACTAATAGAGGCCAATACTGAAATTTCTATTCCCATATCCCCTGGAATCCAAACTTCACTCACACTATCCATTTGATTATCCTACTGATGGCTTATAATCATCACAAACTCAACCTGTCCAAGCCAAGAGGGGGAACCTTTTATGACACAAGTGAGGTCATGTCACCCCTCTGCTCCAACCCTCTATCAGCATCCCATCTCATGCAGCATCCAACCCAAGTCCTCACCTTGAGCTTACTCCTTGCTACCTCTCTGATCTCATCTCCTGCTGTTTTGCCCCTTGCCCACCCTACTTATGACAAATCCACCTTGTTGAACATAGAACATACCTGCACATTTTTGTCTCAGGTCCTTTGCAGGTACTTTTTTCTCTGCCTGGAATGATTTTCCCCCAAATATCTGCATGACTTGTCCCCTCACTTCCTTTAAGGAGCCTGTTTATATACTTCGTCAGGAAGGTCTTCCCTTAATGCATAACAAAACAGAAATAACCCACAGCCCAACACAACACAATTTTTTTTCCTATTGTATTTATCAACATCTGACAAACTAAATGTTTACTCTTTTGTTTGCCTGTTGTTCCAATAGGTTGTAAGATCCATGTAGTCAGAGATTCTTTTGTATTTTCTTTATTACTCTGCTCCAGAACCTAAGACTAAAATCATAACCAGCTTTAGAGTCTATTGATACTTTTGTGCAAAATGTGTGGAAATATCACTTTAGATTGATCACTAAAATAACAAGCAATCCAAAGACAATTTCTATCGTTAATAACAATTATTTTTCTTTCTGGGGAGTGACACATTTCCTTAATTTGCCTCTTGTGGGCTCCATTTTCAGAACCCTTGTCTTCAAAATGATGGAGGATGGTGACCTAGAGGCATAGAGATGGAGAAGAAATTTTGCCAGAGATTTCAAAATCCAACTTAGCTGATTTGCATGCAATTCTAGTTATTACGAGATAATTCTAGTTATTCCAGAGAAGGGAGGAAGGGAATATCTGAAAATTGAGTTCAAATAATTAAAATATCATGATGAGGACACAGGCAATAAACTAATCCACATTTCACCAAAAACTGAACAAGACAAGGCCACATTACTTTGTAACAGAAAAAAATTAAAAGCAGAGCTAATGGTATCCCTTGCTCTCATAATATTCTTGCACAACATTGTTAAATAAGAACATTGCAGAATCTCTCTCCTGAGGCCCATTGACTCATCTAAGCAGTAGGAAAGCAACCACCACATGAAAGGTCTTGCTGGTGGGTATTTGCTACCATGTCACAATTTCTTCATCATCATCAGGACTAAGCAGATGTTGTGACTAGGCATTACCCAGAGCTGTAGAAGGAGCTCTCCCACACAGGTCCTCGGGCAGGCAAAGTGTGGAACTTCACACTGAAACTAAAGGCTGCATGGGATTCTCTCAGACAAAGGAATAATGTGCTAGAACTCATCTACTTGAGGGCTTTTCAAGTCTTATAACTTTAGGAAATGCCTAACCATCTTCTAATTGTTCTGATACTGCTTTTGCACTAAATATTGCTATGTCCTCCAGCTATTACCTTTATGAGATAGAATTCTCTTATCTTGGTGGCTCTCTTCTGGATATCACTGTGGTCTTTACAGGATTGTTCATAATATTTTGGGGGGAAAAGTCAACAAATATGGACTACGTGCAAGGACAAGTGAGTCCAGACCCAGTAGAGGGACACAAAAGATTCATAACACAAATTATTTATTATCTCCCTTCCTCAATGGACTGTTAGCTACAAGAACTGCTACCCCTGTCTATCTTACTGATCTCTGTGATACAAAACATTCACAAAGACATTCAAAAAGGGATATAAGATCCAGGCCAACTGTAGTTACGATTGAAACAGTGTTGGAAGAGAATTGAATTAAATTCTGTTCAATAAAAGAAAGAAGACCCAATAATAAAGTTAAGGGACTAATAATAGCTGCTAGTTTTGAAGGTTTACAATGAGGCAGGCACTCCACAGAGAGCTTTATAAACATCATCTCTGTTAGTGCTCACAACATTGTGAGGTAGGTACTCTTGGGATTGCCATTTACATAGAATGAAAATTACATTCAGAGAGATGATTAACTTGCCCCAAGTCACACAGCTGGTAAATAATAGACGAGGCACTCAATATTAACACCAAAAGCCAACCTCTTACGTGGTTTGCTCAACTTATGTACAAATAACCGATCGCACAAACACAGGATGGAGGAAGTATGGCTTAGCTGTGTTTAGAAATAAAAACAAAGGGTTTTGTTCAAAGCAATTTGACTAATTAGTTGTGTGATGTGGCCCCTAAGGAATTGAATGTCCTCAGAGCATTAGTGTTTGTAAGGGAGTTGCTGATTTTCCTCTGATCTGCCGTGGTCAGGCCTCAGCTGCAATTCTGTGTGCCATTCATGGTCATGCACTTTAATATATGCAGAGGAAATGATTTTTTTTTTTTTTAATTCAGAAGTAAGGAAATTTGAACACCTTAGCCTTGGGCTTGAGTAGAGAAGCTTCCAACTCAAGGAACAGAGGAGTACTCTCTGCGGTCCCCAGGGATAGGCAACACTAGTGAATGTTGCAACATGGCAGATGGTAGCGGCTGCTATAGCTCCTGTTGCTAGAAGAATTCTGACAGAGGTGGAGGACCAGGTGGCAGAAGAGTTGGTTGCCATGACAGGAGTACAGAACTTTGCCCCTTGTCCTGCTCCTACTGCAATTCTCTCTCTATTGAATCATCCTCTCAGCTCTGCTACCTCAACTTCCATCGCCTCAAAGGGCCTTTTCAGCTTGGTCTTCATTATGTATGGATCACGCCTTTCTTTAGAGCACTTTGACTACGTTCATCCCACTGTTTGAGCACCCCCTATTTCCTTGCACTAGAAGCCCTATCCATAGAGTCCAATGCTATACTGGAGCCACTAAGCTGTTATCCTCCCTCAGCTGGCTGCAGGCTCCTTAAGGGAGGATTACAATGGGAATAGATGGGCTATGGACATTGGATGTGGCATTTGGCAGGATGCCCCATGCATCTCTGAGGTTCTTTGAGAAAAGCTCCATCTTCTTACTTCTGATTCTCCACCCAGGCCCCAACCCTCCTCCCCTCTAAATGTCAGCACCTGCTGTTCTCCTGGTCTTTGACACTCAGAAGTTGGGCTGAGTCCTTGCCTCCCAGTTGTCTCTCCCCCCTTCACACTGGAGTCTTATTGCTCCATATAAATAACTCTCACACCTGTCCTCCCCTTTCAGTTCCCACAGTCCCCAGCCTATTTCAACAGCCCTCAAACTCTTTCTTCGAGGCTCTTGAATAGCTCTCAGTTGACCCCCTACTTTCTTTATCTTCTTCATCTTCCCTTTTCTACCCCAATACAACCTCTGCATTATTCCCAAAATAATCTTCCTGAAAATCTGCTTAAGCATGTCACACTTTTGCTTTAAAAAGTTCCCTCTGACCCCTTGCTGTCAAAGAAATTCCACATCTCTTAGAATATTATTTATAATCTGATTTTTTCTATACTCACCTTTTTCTCACACTCACCTTCATACAGCTTCACTCAATATAACATCTAATTACTAGATAAGAAATACAGAATGAAGTAATGAATGAAGAGAGATGTCTCCTTTTACCAGAAATTCTGAAAGGTGAGAACATCTTTTAGAGTAAAAAAATGTTCCTGTAAACTTTTTCGCCCCTTACATTAGATCTCTTGAGAGAACTGATTTCATCTTCTCAGGATTATTTGTGTGTGAGAGAGAGAATGTGTTTGGAGGTGGTAGAGGGCCCTTTCTTCCTCCTTAGATGGTTCCCTGCAGCTCTGGAAAAGACAGACTGAGAGACATCAGGGTACATCTCCTGGAGGCTGTCTGACTCATGGAAGCTAAGGAGAAGCAAGAATTTTATTATAATCAGCTTCTTTGAGGACCCGGAGCAGGTTGGCCCAACAGAGCCCATTGTCTGGGTTCATCTAAGCCCCTCCCCCACACCTTACCCATCTTATCTAAACAAAGGGCCCTAAGTTTGCCCCAACACCCTTTGCAACTTATTCTGTCTCCTCTCTTATTTTACGGGCATATTTGACTTAATAATGAATTTATGTTGCCTGTTGGAGTAGCTCCTTCGGCCTCCAATGATTCTCATGTTCTCCAACACGGACTTAGGAGGGCATCCTCTGCTACTAGAGGCATCACCAAAGATTCTGCTGATCTAGGGATAAACAAATCAATGAGCACATCCACTCTCAGATTCTTAGCATAAGAACAGAGTGAAATTTTGTTTTTAAGCCTATGTCAAAACAAATCTGGAAAGAGATGCCACTTTAGTCTCGTGACTGCAGTTTAAAGCCCCAAAAGGGCCACCCTGGCCTCAAAGCAGCGCCTTGAGAGCCTGGGCTCCAAGCAAATGCTGTTGTGTCTTTGCTCACTTCATGCTAACCACAAGGAGACAGCAACACTGAGCACTGTCTGAAACAGCCTCACCTTGCTGTGCCCCCACAAACCAGGCTGAAACCACAACATCCTTCTCGCACGCGGCAGACCTCACTATGTGCTCGAAAGCTGAGGGCTTACTGCTCTCCCAGTAGTTTCACTGTTTGAGCCCATCTCAGGGTGTAGTCCCTGTAAATCAAGGAGAGCTTTGTCACCAGGCTCCTTGCAAGGGTGTCTATAGGCGCACTGGAAGTCATCACTTAGCTTTCTCATGCTACAGGAGATGGTAAACCATTATAATTTTTTCCTGAATTTAGATTCCCTTCTCAAAGTTTACCCCTCCTGTCAATAGGATTGTTTGGAAAGTTCTTGTATAACATTAAGGTGCCACTTGTAAAACTAGGCTGCTGTTATTTCTTGCAGAGAGCAATTTCCTCCATGCTGATAACCCTGTTTCTAAACACTATATTTTCCTAAGGTAGTAAGCGGGTAGTAATAAATACTTCTTGGGTACTTGACATATGCCAGCCACTATTCTAAGCACTTTCTAAGAATTAACTCATTTAATTCTCATTCTAGAGACAGTTCATAAGGTAGGTATATTGCTATTCTCATTACTGAGGTGTGAAAGGTTAAGGAGCTCACCTAACCAGCATGGCTGCTAAGGGGCCAGGATTCCTACCAGGGATGGAAGAGATCTGCCTCCAGATTCTTTACCCTTAATTCTCCATGGTAGGTCCAGTAGAGCCATCATAAAGCAAAGCCATGTGTTTAAGTCCCCCAGAGCTTCCCTCAGGTAAGGATTGGTGCCTTGAACCCTCTGCCCCTTGAGCATTGCCTCCCTACTGACAATTTTTCCATCAGGGATCTTGGTTGATGGAAGATGACTCCACTGACCTATATACCTGATTTTTTGTGGCCTCCTGGCTTGCCTTGCCTGTGTTGCTAATTTCACAGTTCTTCCTCCCCCACATTCAAATCTTCACAAGTCTGATCACAACATCTCTTTATCTGACCCTTGACCTATTGCATGTGGTCTACTCATTCTCTAGCCCCCTTGCTCGCTGGGAAGGGTCTACACCCTTTCTCTTGACAAATACTTTAGACAGAGGAACAGTGAGACAGATGAGCCTCCAAAATACTCTTCCCCTGCTAAGCCCTCTCCTACAGAGGCATCATGATAAATTAAGGTTCTTCTGTCAGTCATAGCTTAATTTAATGGACAAATGAAGGAGCATGTGCTCGAACTGAACTTCTACAGTTTCCTTGACTACATGATGCTGGGACAGTTTGACCTAAGAACACAGGCTGTAAAGATAATGCTAGATAGATGGACTTGACAGACATTTGAAAAATGTGGTAGCACGTCAGATTTCTTAAAAACTTGGCTTCTCATTCTGTCTTTAATTTTCACACTTTTAAAAGGGAATAAGGTAGATTTCACTTTTAATTCTTCTATAAGAGAACAGAGCACAAGTACCACAACAAACACAATTAACCATCGTTGGTGGCAGAGAGGCCACAGGGCATGCATGTGAAAAGGCTGAAATTCTGATCCGTATGCAAAAATCTCTTCAGTTGGAAATATTGACAACTCTTTCAGGTATTATTTTAAAGAGTTTATTTATTTATTTGACAGACAGAGGTCACAAGTAGGCAGAGAGGCAGGCAGAGAGAGAGAGAGAGAGAGAGACGAGGAAGCAGCCTCCCTGCTGAGCAGAGAGCCCGATGCGGGGCTCTATCCCAGGACCTTGGGATCACGACCTGAGCTGAAGGCAGAGGCTTTAACCCACTGACCCACACAGGTGCCCCTCTTTCAGGTATTTTAAAACATTTTGTGAGCCAGCTCTGCGTAAACCAAATGATTATATTTGTGGGCCTTTTATGTGGCCCGTTGCCTATCCACTTTCCTTTGTCAGGTTTCCCAAAGTGGGCCATTCCAAGCAAGTCAGAGAGTAGTTGTGGTAGCAAGAGTAGAGGCCACCAAACACAACACTTCAGCTTAAACCATGTGTACAGAGCCATAACTAGCTCATAGAGCGCCCTTGTGTAACTCTCCATGAGGCACCTTCTGGGAGACATCCCTTCCTCCAGACTCAAACAGTACATGGCAGGACACAGCAGATCAGGGAATAGAATTCAGTCCCCCATTCTTGTCTCCACTGGTTGCATTTTTGCAGTGCACAGACTGCCCAATCATCTACAGGAATTTGGTGTGGCTTCATTCAGCATATCTGGGAAGTCAAACCGTGTGAATGAAAAAAATATATATATGAAGAAGGAAGACTGTGACTGAGTTTCTCCCACTGTCATGCAATTCCTGGGATTCTAAGTATTTGAGCCACCAACCAGGAGACCAGGGGTGCACAGCTCAACCAAGACCAGGGTACAACTCCCTCTACAACCTGTTGGTCTTATTGCCTGCATCTCCCACCCATGTTGACATGGATGAGTAGAAGAGAAAGGAGTAAGTGGAAATGGTAGCCTAGAACAGGCCTAAGAATAAGCACACAAACACATCGCACAACCTGCTAATGCATTTGCCCACACTTCTCTTGCATTAGGTGGTTGTCTAGCAATGCAAATTCAACCCAACTCTCAATTTTACCTGCAAGGCTAAGTTGAATGGAAATCAGCACAACTTCCTGTACTCATCCCACCCCCAATGACTAAGAACAAGGCAAGGCCACAGAAGTGGTGATGACTGGCAGCACACGTATCAGTTGTGATCAAGCTATTGTTCTGAAAACCACAGCTGGTGGATCTATTTCCAAACTGGCTGTGGACTCACTTTATAAGGTTCTCCCTTCTCACAGAAATTCCCAGATACAGAAGAACATGGTAAGAAGATGCATTCCCTATGTCCACCCTGTCCCCTTTTATTGTTACCATCACATCCCCCTTACTCTTTGGGGAAATAATAATTACAAAAATAAATATATTGTTGCAAAACCTCATTTCTGATTCCAAAGGGGCTCTGGGTGAAGGCATCTCTCTTGTTCTCCTCTCATCCTCTGGCTCCCATCTCGCTCTCCACACCCATCCACCAGCCCTGAACAACCTCGCAGCTGAGGTGCACATGGGCAGCAATTCTGAGCATCATGGGACCTGTGAATAGAGAACAAACTCCTCTACTTCAACTTTCCTGTGAGGCAATGTGTGCTGCTCTTTCCGGCACACAATACAACTTCCCGCACTAGAGGCAGCAAATGCTAAAAGAGCTGTTTACTAAAACCCTGGGACACAGAGCTTCTTAAAGAGAATGGCACTAAAAGAAGTTCTTTCCTCTTGCCTAGAATGCTATGTGGCATCAGTTCCCTCCTCAATCTCCACACACACCCTAGGACTTCAGTGTCCCAGATGCAGCTGGAGACAGATGCCTCTTAGAAGAAAGATAATCTGCAGAGGAAAAAAGTTCCTGGCAGAAGTGGTGATGGCCAGAGGAAAGAGACAAAGCTGGTGAAAAGTAAGAAATGGTAGATTTTTTGCAGGGAAGCCTCATTTGTTTATGGGCACATATAAGAACCATCTCAGTCTTCCTAAAGATTCTTCCAAATACTTGGGCAACATTTTTCAGGAGGCTGGTCCTGAGAGAGTGGGTAGGTTCAGGGGCCAGAGAAGTTTAAATTATTGTTATTAATGTAAAGTCATTTCAACCCACAAGGTAGTGACATCTAGAGAAAACAGTTTAAAAGGTTTGTGTATTTTAACCTTCAGAGCCTGTGTAGAATTTCCATACATTTTAAATCTTGCTGTGTGAAATGTTTCCTAAGAGTCAGTTGTATATACGAGATTTCCAGGAATCATCAGGGTGGTGGGGATGTTCCATGTTCAACCTTAGGAAGTAGATTTGCCTACCATTCTTCAACCTCTGCCCTCTTGGTGTCAGCAGATCCAGTGTAGACCCTGAAACCTTGATTTCCCAGGTATCTTGCAAATCAGAGAGCTGACACTCCTGCGTCAGCTCTCTGATTTGCAATTGTCAGCTCTCTGATTTGCAAGATACCTAAGAACTCTAGTATCTCAAGAAGTTGAATCAGTTGTAGCATTTATAACTCAGTGTTCTGATATTGGGAAATTGGATATTATTGCAAGCTTAACCCTAGGATGAGGATCACAGTTCAAACTAGGGGGATTTACAGGAAAAGTATGAAGGTCCCTTATGTCAATGACTCACTCTGCCTGCTCTGTCAAATTCTCTTGGCAGATAAACCCTCAGTGACATAATTACATTCTCATATCCTTAAAAAGCAAGCCATGTGGCTTGAAGAATTTTCCTTTCTCACCACACTTCTTAAACAGGAATACACTAGCATGACAAAAGCAGCAGGAGTATGTGTGGAGCTGCCATCTCCCTAGAGGTGTGAGGAGCAAAGTAATTGCTGTATTTGCAAGAAGTTGCTCTTCAAATTTGTCCAAATAGATAATACAGGCACATAGAGAAGTTCAAAGTTTACACAAATAATATATGACAAAAAGTAAGTTTCCACCCAATCTGGTCTGCTAGTCCCACAAGGCTACACCCAAGAGTTAACTACCATTATTAATTTCTTAATTATCCTTCCGGAGGAGATATTTGTAATATACTCCCTTCCAATTTAACACAAGTTGCAAATGATTTGAAACTGTGATTTTCAGATGGTAAAGTATATATGACTCATCTGGGGACATTATTTAGATGAGAATTCTGATTCAGTAAATCTTGACTAGGACTAAGATGCTGCATTTCTAACAAACTCCCAGGTGATGATGCCAAGGCTGCTGGTCCCTCATTGGTCACACACTAAATAGCAAGTATTTAAAACCTTGTATTTACTCTAATATGAACTAATGAGGTAAAAGTGTGAATTAAAACATACCTTTTTTGGAATGCAATCTTACAATACTTACTAAAATTAAAAATATTTGAGGGCACCTGGGTGGCTCAATTGGTTAAGCAACCGCCTTTGGCTCAGGTCATGGTCCCGGAGTCCCGGGATTGAGTCCCGCATCGGGCTCCCAGCTCCATGGGGAGTCTGCTTCTCCCTCTGACCTTCTCGCCTCTCATGCTCTCTCTGTCTCTCAAATAAATAAATAAAAATATTTTTTAAAAAAATATTTGAAGTCTCCAACCGAGCAACCATATTCTAGCCCAGAGGAAAACATTATCATTTTATATATTATATTTATATATATAATATGTATGATATTATATATATAATATATATATAAATATTCACTGCCATGGAAATACATGGGAGAAAAATACATTTATAGGGAATGATTGAGTTAACTGTGATATATCCATATCACAAAACATTGTGCAGTCATCTAAAAAAAAAAAAAGACAGAGAGAAAGACTTCAGAAGGTAACTAGTTGATTTAAAGAAATTTCCATAAGGTATTGTAAACCCAAATTCAGTGAAGTATGTATTAAATGATCCTCCTATTTTTGCCAAATAAAAGACAAAAACTAAAGGCCTATGTATGTGTTTGTTTATACATGTATGTAATATACATGTTTATATAATGTATTTACATATGTGTGTTGTGTGTATATACTTTGATGTATATATGTTATATATGCTTCTATGAGAAGATAAAAAGATAAGAAGATACACACTAAGTTATCAACCTGGATTTGGGGGGGAAGGAGGTGATTATGGGTGGAAGGGATAAATGAAAAAGAAATGAGAGGAAAATTGTATTAAAATAACATGTATAAATTATCATGTATGGACCTATGTATGGCATCGAGAACAAACTATACATACATCTGAAAATAAAATGTGAGACTTCAGTGTCCTCAGAACACTGTTCCCCTTTCTAAACTTTCTTAAAAAAGACTTTAGTATGAATATTTGAAAGTCTTCACTTAGCTCTTTGGTACCCATATGGTACCTCCTCATTTGGTTGCTTTCAGCAGAAAAACAGAAAAAAAAAAAATGACAGTGAAGATTGATGTATCAATAATGGCCAGAGAAGGCATAATTTGGGATTCCCAAAATCAATTGCCCATAAGGATAGCCACCATAACTGTGATTAAATCTCCCTGAAGTCTTCATTGAGAGTTATCAACAATTTCTTTTCACATAGCTCAGAAACTGACACCTATCTGTAAAAGCATTCTCTTCAAAGCTTGTTTTCCCCCAAAGAAATAAACACCAAATTAGCAGTATCTAGCCCACATCACGGTGCAGAATGTGGGGCAGATTACCAAAGCATGTGAGACACACGTAATTTGAAGGGTTTTTTTATCCACAGAGTAAAGAAACATTATTTTTTCCTCCCCGCTGCTTACCCACATCTGAGCATAATCAGACAGACACCTAAAATATGTGTATGGCAAATCAGCTAAAAAAATATGGCCATACTTGCATTTTGTTTTGAAGATTTTCAGATAATATCTGAAAGATTGTTTCAAAGCCACAGTTCTGGTATTATGGTCCAGGGCAATGCTTTAACCATTTCAGAAGTAGATCAGAATATAGGTTTTTAACTCTTTCCCCTTGTAAAAACAGAACAGATTTTAATTTCACTTTAGTGGCAAAGCTATTAGACCTACACATATGTAATCTAATATGTTCATTTCTATCAGCCAAATGTTTATTTTTGTGGTAAGTTGAAATGTACTGAGACATCTAGTCATACAGACTTCATAAATATCTGCTATCTACTTCCTTCCTTTCTAAGAAGTTTCCTTCCTAAAGGAAAGTTCTAGCCATGGAATGGACAGAGACAATCTTACTTGTATCATCTTTCTTCTTCACCTATATCCACTTTTTTAGAATAGTGTTGACACTTAACATGCTGTTTACTTATGGTTTGTTAAGATGAGTATGCAAAAGTTTTATTCTAAGGGCTTCAGATGCCAACCAGGTATAAAAATTTAGGCCTCCTTGGTGAATAACTCGGTTTCCCTATCACCTCCATCTGTGGGAATGAAATGCCATCCACCCAGTAGACAAGGAGTCCCCAAGACTGTATGAATAAAATGGTGGAGTCCATCGCCAAAGCAATTAGGAGGACCAGAGCCTTTAATCCCCTATAATTTCCCATCCCAGCCAAATACTGAACTGCCACTGGGGAACAAGTGTACAGGCTCCCCTCCCTGACAAGGCATTAACCTCTCTGGGTTAAGAAGATACCATGGAGACAGTCCTAGTTGGCCTCCTCTCCCACGCCTTAAGAATATGGAATTCAATTGGAAATTCAGGGCTCTATATTTGTTATTAGTTCCTGGAAATGTAGCCAACCAGTACTGCAGAAGTATACAGAGTGACCCATGGACTGGGAGGGACACCCTCTGGTGAGACATAAGACTTGGCACACAAGACATTTAGGGTTAAGATGGTGGAAGAGTAGGGTGACCCTAAGCTTGCCTCCTCCCTCAAACACAGCTAGATAAACATCCTGAACATCCAAGAAATCCATCATTAAGTCTTATAGAACAAAGATGCATGTCTACAAACAGGGGGGAAAATGACCTGTGGAAGGTAGAAACTGTGAAGAGTTGATTTTGGGGAGATAGGAGTGATAGGTGTTGCAGAGGAGAGGGAGTCCTGATCCCAGAGAGAGTAGGGAGAGAGAATGAGAGAAAGAAAGAGGTGGGGGGAATGAAAACACATACAGGTGACTGCACAAGAAACTGTTTCCCAAAACCATTGGCTGGGGAAAAAAGAGAGGGTTTCAATACCACCACGTTTTTGTAACTAGCAGAGCACAGAGTCTGAAGTTTCAGAGGTCAGTGCCATAGCCAGAGTTGTGTCTGGGGAACCTTGATGCGGAAGCAGTGTGGAGCCTCAAGAGCAGGCAACACAATCTAAGGATCCTCTGGGTTGGTCAGGGAGAAGTATCTCCCCTCTTTGGGGTGCAATTTGGTAGAGGATAGATGGTCTTTCCATGGGCAAAAAAGACTCCGTGGGAGCCCCTAAACTTCCACATTCACTAGCATAGGAACAAAGACTCTCACCGAGGGCAGCAAACCCTGGTGTTGGCTATGTGTTGCAATTTCCCATAAACTTTGAACCACTGCACAGTTGCACAACTGTTTTCTGGAACAAGCCCACACTGGTCACAGCACAGTGAGACCTTCCCCAAGAGGATCAGCACAGGTCCATACCATGAGGTTCCTTAAGTGTGGGGTATCAAAACCCAGCCATTCATGAGATAATGCACAAGAGTTCTGTGTCACCTGGCAGGTGGACATCTCATGTAAGGACAGGGTGAAGGTGGGGATCTGGAAACTGGGGATACAGGAGGAGTGATTGTTGCATGTCTGTGAAGGCTTCATGAAGAGTGGCAGGAATGAAGTTCCCATTCTGGAGATGAGAGAGCAGAACAACTCTTTTCACCCCTTGCCCACCAGCACTGATCCACCTCAATAAACTAACCTGTGCCACCAAGTGGGGAATGGAGCTGCTACACCAAGCCCCACCCTCTGTGTGCTGCAGGCACATTTCCACTAGGGCAAGTTCACATGAGAATCCAAGCAGCAGGCATCTCTCCCAGAAGGCTGGTACAAATCCCTTACACACACCAAGTCTACTGATCATGGAGTGCTACAAAGCTTCAGCTCTAGGGGAAACAGGATCTAGCTTCCTTCGGATTTTGTTGTTGTTGTTTTTGCATATAAAAAGGGCATATTTTTGTCTTTTTTTTTTTTAATTTTGATCCTCCTTTCTCTTTTTTTAATCAAGCTTCTCTTAACAAGCAGACCAAAAACACATCAAGGATCTAGCTTCCTTTAACCATATATTTTTTTCCTTTAATTTTTTAATTTTAATGTTACTTTGCTTTACTTAATTAATTAATTAATTTATTTGGTCTCCAAAATGACAAGACAGAGATATTCACCCCATAAGAAAGAACAGGAACAGATGATGGCCTGATTTAATCAATATAGATATAAGTAAGATTACAACATCAATTATAAGGATACTAGCTAGGTTTGTGGGGGGGAAGAATAGACGATACTAAAAAATTCCTTACTGCAGAGATGAAAGAATTAAAATATAGTGAAGTAGAAATTAAAAATGCTCCAAACAAGATGCAAACCTGAATGGATTTCATAACAACAAGGATGGATGAAGCAGAGGAATGAATCAGAGATATAGAAGATAAAATTATAGAAAATAATGAAGCTGAAAAGAAGAGGGGAAACCAAAGGCAATAGATCATGAAGGTAGATTTAGGGAACTCTGTGTCTTATTAAGATGGAGTAACATTTATATCATAGGAGTCCCAGAAAATAGAGAGAGAGAAAAAGGTGCAGAAGGTTTTTTCAAAAAATTATAGCTGAAAACTTCCCTAGTCTGGGGAAGGACACAGACATCAGAATCCAGAAAGTACAGAAAATTCCCATTAAATTCAATGAAGCCAGCCATCACTAAGTCATATCACAGTCAAATTCATTAAATCCACAGACAGGAAAGAAGCCTGAGAGTAACAAGAGAAAAAAAAAAAAAAAAAGTCTTTAACCTACAAGTGAAGACAGATCAGTTTTGCAGATCTGTCCACAGAAACTTGGCAGGCCAGAAAAGAGTGGTAAGATACATTCAACATGATTAATGAGAAAAAAATGAAAACAAAAATACTTTATCCAACAAAGCTGTTGTTCAGAATAGAAGGAGAGAGAGTTTCCCAGACAAACAAAAACTGAAGGAATTTGTGACCACTAAACCAGCTCTGCAAGAAATAGTATGGGGTCTTTCTGAGTGGGAAAGATTAAAAACAACAAAGAAAGGAACAGAGAACATCACCAGAAACACCAACTTTACAGGTAACACAATATCACTGAATTTGTATTTTTCAGTAATCACTCTGAATATAAATGGACTAAATGCTCTAGTTAAAAGACATAGGGTATCCAAATGGAAAATAAAAAAAAAAAAAAAAGATCCATTTATATGCTGCTCAAGAGACTCATTTTTAAATTTTATTTATTTATTTGACAGACAGAAATCACAAGTAGTTAGAGAGGCAGGCAGAGAGAGGAGGAAGCAAACACTCCACAGAGCAGAGAGCCTGATGTGGGTCTTGATCCCAAAACCCTGGGATCATGACCTGAGCCGAAGTCAGAGGTTTTAACCCACTGAGCCACCCAGGCACCCCAAGAGACTCATTTTAGACCTAAAGACACATCCAGATTGAAAGTGATGGGATGGAGGAGCCCTTGGGTGGCTGTTGGCTATGCATCTGACTTTGGCTCAGGTCGTGATCTCCAGGTTCTGGGATTGAACCCTACATCAGGCTCCCTGCTCAGTGGGGAGTCTGCTTCTCCTCCCACTTTCTCTTTCTCCCTCTGCCCTTCCCCACAACCACTCTCTCTCTTTCAGATAAATGAGATCTTAACAAAAAAAGGAAGGAAGGAAGGAAGGAAGGAAGGAAGGAAAGAAGGAAGGGAAAGAGAGAAAGAAGGAAGGAAAGAAAGAAAGAAAGAAAAAGAAAGAAATGGAGAGTAAGTTAGGGGCTAGAGAACAATCTACCTTGTTAATGGACATCAAAAGAAAGCCAGAATAACCATACTTATATCAGGCAAACCAGATTTAAGAAAAAGATTGTAACAAGAGATGCAGAAGAGCACTAGATCATAATTAAGGAGGTTTAATCCATCAAGAAGTTCTAACAATTGTCAATATTTGTGCCCCCAACTTGGAGTACCCAAATATATAAATCAATTAATAACAGACATAAAGAAATTCACGATAAAAATACAATAACAGTTGGGGACTTTAACACCCCACTTACAGCAATGGACAGATCATCTAAGCAGAATCAACATGGAAACAATGGCTTTGAATGACACATTAGACCAGATGGACTTAACATATATATTTGAACATTTCATCCTAAAGTAGCAGAATACACAATCTTTCTTTTTGAGTGCACCTGGAACATTCTCTAGAATAGTTCATATACTAGGTCACAAATCAGCCCTCAACAAGTTGTAAAAGATTGAGCTCATGCCATGCATATTTTCAGACCCCAATGCTATGAGACTTAGAGTCAACCATAAGAAAAAAGTTGGAAAGGTCACAAATATATGGAGGTTAAGGACATCTTACTTAAAAGAATGAATGGGTTAACCAGGAAATTAAAAAGAAATAAAAAGTACAAGAACCTAAATGCAAATGAAAACATAGTAGTGCAATACCTTTGGGATGCAGCAAAGGCAATCCTAAGAGTGAAGTATATTGCAATACAGGCCTAACTAAAGAAGCAAGAAAAGTCTCAAATACACAACCTAACCTTACATCTAAAGGATATAAAAAAGGAACAGCAAATAAAACCTAAAACCAATAGAAGAGGAAAAATAATAAACATTAGAAATAAACATAGAAACAACAGCAACAACAACAAAAATACAGTAGAACAAATCAACAAAACCAGGAGCTGATTCTTTGAAAGAATTAATAGAATTGATAACCCCCTAACCAGGCTTATCAGAAAAAAAAGAAAGAAAAAGGACCCAAATAGATAAAATCATAAACAAAAGGAGAGAGATCACAACATAGTGATCAAGTGGGATTTATTCCTGGGCTGCAAGCCTGGTTCAATATTCACAAATCATCCAACGTGTTATACCACATTAATGAAAGAACAGATAAGAACCATGTGATCCCCTCAATAGATGCAGAAAAAGCATTTGACAAAACAGAATATCCATTCTTGATAAATGCCCTCAACAAAGTAGGAATAGATGGAACAGACCTCAACATCATAAAGGTCATATATGAAAGACCCACAGCTCACATCATTCTCAAATGGGAAAAACTGAATGCCTTTCCTCTATGGTCAGGAACAAGACAAGGATATCTATTCTCATCATTACTATTTAACATAGTACTGGAAACCTTAGCCTCAACAATCAGACAACAAAAAGAAATAAAAGACATACAACTTGGCAAAGAAAAAGTCAAACTTTCACTATATGTGGAGGACATAATACTCTATGTAGAAAACTCAAAAGACGCCACCAAAAAATTGCTAGAACTAATATATGAACTCAGCAAATCACAGGATATAAAACCAATGTACAGAAATCTGTTGCTTTTCTCTACACAAATAATGAAATAGCAGAATAAGAAATCTAGGAATCAAACCCATCTGCAATTACACCAAAACCTATAAGATATAGAGGAATAAACCTAATCAAAGAGGTAAAAGATTTAGAAAACTATAGTTTTCTAAGTGTAAGTGTACACTTTTGTAAGTGTACAAAAGAAACTGAAGAGGATGCAAAGAAATGGAAAAGCATCCATGCTTATGGATTGGATGAACAAACATTGTTAAAATGTCTATACTACCCAAGCAATTTACACATTTAATGCAATCCCTAACAAAATACTACCAGCGTTTTTCACAGAGCTAGAACAAGCAATCTTAAAATTTGTATGGATCTACAAAAGACCCCGAATAGCCAAAACAATCCTGAAAAAAAGAAAAACAAACTGGAGGCGTCATGATTCCAGATTTTAAGCTATATTACAAAGCTGTAGTCATCAAGATAGTACGGTACTGGTGCAAAAACTGACACACAGTTCAATAGAACAGAGTAGAAAACCCAGATTTAGACCCACAACTATATGGGTAACTGATTTTCAACAAAGCTGAAAAGTATATCTGATGGAAAAAAGACTGTCTCTTCAACAAATGATGTTGGGAAAACTGGACAACAACATGCAGAAGAATGAAACTGAACCACTTTCTTATACTATACACAAAAATAAACTCAAAATGGATGAATGGTAATGTGAGATAAATGTGAGACAGGAAGCCATCAAAATCCTAGAGGAGAACACGGGAAGAAACCTCTTTGACCTCAGTGGTAGCAACTTCTTATTAGATACCACACCAGAGGCAAGGGAAATAAAAGCAAAAATGAATTATTGGGACTTTAACAAAATAAAAATCTTCTGCACAGTGAAGAAAACAATCAATAAAACTAAAAGGCAGCTTATACAATGGGAGAAGATATTTGCAAATGACTGATAAAGGGTTAATCAGATAAGCTATCCGATAAAGGGTTAGTATCCAAAATCTATGAAGAACTTATCAAACTCAACACCCAAGAAACAAATATTCCAGTTAAGAAATGGACAGAAGACATGAATAGTCACTATCTCAAAGAAAAGCAGACATATGAAAAGGTGCTCAACATCACTCATCATCAGGGAAATATAAACCAAAACCATGATGAGCTACCACCTCACACCTGTCAGAACAGCAAAAATTAACAGTTTTTGGAGAGGATATGGAGAAAGTGGAACATTCTTGCACTGTTGGTGGGAATGCAAACTGGTGCAGCCACTCTGGAGAACAGGACGGAGGTTCCTTAAAAAAGTTAAAAATATAGCTACTCTAATACCCAGAAATTGCACTACTAGGTACTTACCCAAAGGAGATAAAAATACATATTCAAAGGGGTACATGAACCTGGATGTTCATAGCAGCATTATCAACAATGGCCAAACTAAAGAGCCCAAATTTCCATTGATTCATGAATGGGTAAAGAAGAACATTTGCAAGGGAAATCTTAGCTTTTTCTGTGTTTGTTTTACTGTGTGTTCCCTAAGAAATGTTTTATTTATCAATAGCACCTAGTTAACCATCCTTCCGTGTTACCTAGTTTGCTACACTCCTAAAGCATTTGATGCCAGAGTAATGATATTTTGCTTTCAAGATAATTTTTAACTGATAGCTGTTGTCTATGTTTCCATCCTGGCCTAAAGCCCGAGTGGCTAGTCTCAAAATTCCACCCAATTCCACTGAATGGAGTGCAACTCATATTTCATTGCTTTGGAAATAAGGCTCTGAAACCCCAATTTTTTTCTTCTTTTTTTTTCAAATGATACATAGATGTGTACTGTGACAGCTGAACTTGCACAAGTAGAATTGTGCTTGGCAGGACACTGACCTGACCTACTTTGATGAGAATGTGTTGCACAATTGTAAATCACTTACTGACACTGGCTGACCTATTTCCAATTATATAAGCCTTCTGTGAAACACTTATTGAGAAGGGACATGAATTAAAATCACTATTGAATTGTCTCTTCAATCAGATCGGAGAAAATCACAGAAAATACAAAACAAAATCCTATTCTACTCTGCTATTGAGAGCAACATATTTTTCTGTGTTCTTGTTTTTAATCCTTGAGTGTTCTTAATTTATTAAGAATCATCCTTAAGAACCAAACTGCTCCTTTAGTCAATTCTTATTCTTCTTCTTATAAGTGATCAGTTTAATTCAACTGACTAGAATGACTCATATCTGAATAAAATTTTTTAAATCTTTGAAATAAAAAGCTGTTTACAGTACTAGATAAAATTACCTGGCAAATTTTTCTTTTTCTTTCCATTTTTTCTTCTTTCTTTCTTCCCTTTTTTCTTTCTTTCTTTCTTTTTTTTTTTTTTTTTTTGAGTATCAGGTAAGATATCTGGATATCACATTTTTGATACTGAATACTGCTGCACAGAAAATATTCTTTACTGAAGACACATGTAAATACAACTCAAAATGGCACTAGATGAGCTCTTGGTGGGCCTAGCATTTGTAAGTTCCAGAATTACCCAGAAGAGAAAACATCTATCCATTCATTTTTATTATATAATTACCAAAGTGTTAATTACATGTATTTTGGGTGTTCCCTTATTGGGGAAAATGTTTTTAACACCTATAAACCACAAGCAGAGTGTCAGATTAAACAAAGCCCTTTGTTCCCACAATTTGTTCAAAAACAATTTGTATCTGTAAGCAAAATTTGATATCAACATAGCTCTGTCCTAAAACGCTGACTGAGATCAGAAGTTGGCTAACAGCTTAGAAGTTAACAGGTTGATAGGTGTATAAAGTTTAGGATGAACTGGGCTTCAGAAACCAAGCAGAAAATGGGTTGGTGGGGGGTCCTTTTAATTTCAATTCAAAATAGGTTCAAGATTTTTATTGTGTTTCTATTGTCTGGGGAAAAAAATCAAATCCTACTCCTTTGAACTGTCTCATGGCGCACAACTACTGCTAAGTGACTAAAACATAAAAATAAATCAACTTCTGATGCATCACAAAAATAAAGGCCAGCGTGTCAAGATAGAACTATTGCCTAAACTATGTAAACAGGAAAACCTAATCTCTCTAAAATTTCCTACCTGAACACCTTTTTTTGTTGTTCAACAAGCATGTTGGTAAATCACTGGGAAACATTAAATTGCTTGCCTGCAATTATTAAGGTATTGCTTAACATAGTAACTCATCGCAGGGTAACAGGGACAGAAACACCTGTAGCCAACCAGAATGAGGCCAGTTGTTTGTTATCTGCAAGAAAAAGAGGAAAGGGATCAAAGAGAAAGAAAGACTGTAAAAAACATATTTAAGACTACAGCTCGCTTTCAGGATGCCAGGATGGCTCAGTTGGTTAACTGGCCAACTATTGATTTCGGCTCAGGTCATGATCACAGAGTCATAGGATTCAACCCTGCCTGCAGCCCTCTGTGGGGCTCTGTGCTCAGCGAAGGGCCTACCTGAGATTTTCTCTCATCCTGTCCCTCTGCCCCTTGTTCCACTCTCTCTTTCTCACCAAAAGTTAATTCTGCTACTTGGCTTCTGCTGTTCTGATCACATGCAAACCCGGACTCATTCTATTAAATCCCCAGCGTCAGGTAATTTAAAATGAAAGCAGGCCAATTAATCTTTGGAGGTCAGTCACACAATACACTGAGCCTTTCCCTTTGCAGCCTCCTGTTCTGTTGCTGCATAGATGCAGCCCTTGAGTGTTATCTCCCCGGTTCACCTACTCCTAGGAGGATGGAGGAGACAGATAGTCAGGGAAGAAGAAACAAAGCTACCCACTCCCTAGAATGATTTTAAAAACTCACCTTACTGACGGAAGGAGGTTGTAAAATAAGCAGTCTTCACCACAGTTTTTATTTATTTTAATGCTTTATGACAGATAAATATTTCCTACATTAATCTTTCCTTCTTACTTCACATGAGTCTTTCTATGCTCCTCACTTGGCAAAAATAATAATGATGATAATAAATGTTTTACATGGTCAGTTCTCTTGTACATAGATATAGGTTGTGTTTCTCCACCTTCCCTCTGTGTGTTCTCATTGATTTTGGCTCACTGTGGTATAAAGTAGAGCACTTTTTTTCCTTTTTGGTCAAAAAGATGATAATTCATCACTGTGTTATACATTCACAAATGACCTGAAAAATAGGATCCAAAAGTATATTTTGCAGTATTTAAAGTTATTGTTATTTGGAAATTTTTAATGTCATCACTTGGAAAATGAAATTTTAAAGTTTAGTCCAGATAATAGTGGGAAAGGCGATTAGAAGTATATACTAAATATTAACCACCTACTCCAAAGATTTCATCAACACAAATAATCTCATTTCTTCAAATGTTAGTCATAAGACATCACTTTCAGTCTTTCTCTGGTTAAAACTGAAAAAAAGAAACCACCCCTTTCCCTTAACTTTCTAGGTAGATGTTTTACAATTACAAGAAATGTTTGTTTACGAAGCAACTGAGGGAATGAATGATGCAAAGTAAGAATCCTTTATGAATGCCAGCAAGTAATTAGGAATTGATACACTCATAATTGGGAGTGGGGAGAGGACAGAAGGCATTCTGAGTACTTTCATCAAAAGAAAAGTCTGAAAGTTCTGAATGGTGAGTGGGAAAAAACCCAGGTAGGAAAGAAAAACGCAGTTCACAGTAAGAAAGCTACCAGTGAAAATCAGTCCCCTGAAGGGCTGCATTGCAATGAGAGAAGGGCAAGTCTGAAGAGGCTTGAAATTAGCGTTATCTCCAGAAACAGCCAAGTAAGTCAATGCGTATTTATGGGGCTCACTGCCCTTCGTCATTGTTGTCATCATCATCACCGCTACCATCATCACTAATACATGCTGAACATCTTGTTTTATCTCATTTGATTATGACAACAACCTTATTTAATAGGAAACTCAGACTTTGAGGTGTTGAATAACTTCTCCAGGGGTCACACTGCTATTTTAAGTATGCAGGTCTATATGATTCCAACCCCATTGTATTAGCTGTTATACCAATATTCCTCAAAGAATACAATTTAAAGATGATATACCTTGGAAGGAGCCAAACTCTGAACATATAACCACCATTCATTCAGCCACACATTAACCTTGTCCAATCTCTCATACCTAAAAAGAACATTTCATGTCCTATTAGTCAAATATGCTTTCCACCACACTTGTAGCTACCATGAAATAAAACAGCGTTTCAAAGAAGGAGATTTCTGTGCCCTGTACATATCTGTGAGCTTATCACATAATGTGAAATAAGAGCTTTTCAATCAGTCTCATTGGAATCCCACTAACAACATACAATTCTTTAAATCACATCATCTGAACTACTATGATTCATCTTTTCTTGTATTTGTGCTATCATTCTAGCGAATCATACTATAATACTAAAATATGACTCTTTTGTTAGTAATACTTTCCCTAATCAGATATGAGGCTGTAAGGGATAGACTCACAAAGTATTAACCTCCCCTCTTCTCTTCTCCCCATGATTTTCTTAGAAGTATATACTTTGATAAATTAGATATTTGAAGACATCAACAAAATTTACAAAAACCTTTAACTAGACTAAGAAATTCAGGAATTCAGACTAAAAATTCAGGAATGAAAAAGCAGATATCACTATATATCCTACAATAATAAAAATGATTATAAGGGAATACTATATACAATGGTATGACAACAAATTATATAATTGAGGTGATAAACAAATTCTGAGGAAGACATAAACTATCAAAACTGACTCAAGAAGAAATAGAAAATTTGAATAACCCTAAACAAATAAAGAGATTGAATTAATAATTTTAATTATTATTATATATTTATTATTTATAATTTATTATTATATATTTATTATTATTTATAATTTATTATTATATATTTATTATTTTCCCACAAAGAAAAGGCCTATGTGGCTTCACTGATAAATCCTATCAAATATTTAGAGACAATCTAATGCTAATCATTCACAAATTCTTTCAAAATATAAACAAGCTTGTGAGAAATCCTAATTTATTCTAAGATGCCAGTATTACCCTATATCAAAACAAACAAAGACATCACAAGAAAAAACTACAGATCGATGTCCTGTATGAATGTGGATGTAAAAATCCTCAACTAGCCAAACTGAATCCAGTAACATAACAAAGTCATGACCAAGGAATGTAAGATCCATTTAACATCTGGAAATTAATACAAGTCATTAATCTTATTGGTAAAACAAAAGAAAAAGCCATACACACACACACACACACACACACACACACACACACAATGGAATACTATACAGCCATCAAAAGAAATGAAATCTTGCCATTTGTGATGACGTGGATGGAACTAGAGGGTATCATGCTTAGTGAAATAAGTCCATCAGAGAAAGACAACAACCATATGATCTCCCTGATATGAGGAAGTGGAGATGCAACATGGGGGGTTAAGGGGGTAGGAGAAGAATAAATGAAACAAGATGGGATTGGAAGGAAGACAAACCATAAGTGACTCTTAATGTCATAAAACAAACTGAGGGTTGCTGGGGGGAGGGGGTTGGGAGAAGGGGGGTGGGGTTATGGACATTGGGGAAGGTATGTGCTATGGTGAGTGCTGTGAAGTGTGTAAACTTGGCGATTCACAGACCTGTAACCCTGGGGATAAAAATATATTATATGTTTATAAAAAATAAAAGTTAAAAAAAAGAAAAAGCCACATAATCACCTCAATAGATGCAAAAAGCATTTGACAAAATACAACACCTTTTCATGATTAAAATACTCAACAAAGTAGGGTTAGGAAGGAAATTCCTCAATCTGATAAGAGGCAACTAAAAAAACCCATAGCTGATACCATGTTCAATGATGAGTGGCTAAATGCTTTCCCCCCACAATCAGAAACAAAACAAGAGTGTCCACTCACACCAGTTCTGTTTAGCATTGTACTGGAAACTCTAACCAGAGGATGTAGTCAAGTGAAAGAATTAAACACATTCCAAATCAGAAAGAAAGAAGGAAAACTACCCCTCTTCAAAAATGACATGATTTGTGTATAGAAATTGCTAATCAATCCATAAGGGGGAAAAAAACTAATAAGAATAAGTGAGTTGAGAAATAAGAATAAGTGAGTTGAGAAAGATTATAGGATATAAGATTCATATTCTAAAAACAATTGCATTATTATACCAGAGCAAATAATATGAAAATGAAATTAAGAAGACAAGACCATTTACAGGAGCACCAAAGGGATTAAAATACCTAGGAATAAATTAAAAAAAAAAAAAGAAAGAATGTGACATGAAAACTAAAATCCACAAAACATTTTGAAGAAATTAGTGAAAACATTAGAAATGGAAAAATTTTAATGAATTGGAAGACTTAGTGTTGTTTATATAGCAATACTCCCAAAACTAATTTTCAGATTTCATGCAACCCTATCAAATTTCAGCTGCCTTATATGCAGAAATTGACAACCTAATCCTAAAATTCACAGAAATGCAAGACTCCCCAAATAGCCAAAACGTTCTTGAGGAAAATGACAAAGTTAGAGAACTTCATACTTCCTGACAACAAAACTTAACCTGGGTGGCTCAGTTAGTTAAGCATCTGACTCTTGATTTCAGTTCAGGTCATGATCTCAGGGTCTTGGATTGAGCCTTGCATCAAACTCTGTGCTCAGGAGGGAGGAGGGAGTCTGCTTGGGATTCTCTCTCTCCTTCTCCCTCTCCCCTTCCATTCTCTCTCTTTCTCTATCTCTCTCTCTCAAATAAATAAATAAATCTTTTTAAAAAGAACTGATCCATAAAGCTATAGTAATAAAGGCAGTGTAGTACTGTACTACCATGTACTGCAATACCATTTCTATTCTACTCTCCAGTGACCTAGAGGGAAACCTGTGGGATGGCCACCTCCAAGCATGCTGCTGAGAAGTGAAGTACAGCTCCCTTCTATTCTTGCATCCCTCAAACCTATCTTGGGACCTTCTCCCTTACCTTGGGTTTATACGCCTAGTGCAGAGAGGTGTTGGGATGCTGGACTCCACATCATGAGTGCACACCAGAACAAAAGTCTCTCTTTTCTACTCTCTTGATTTCTCTCCCCTTCCCCATTTAGAACCTCTTTAGCTAGTTGTGAGAGAGAGAGGGACATGGGTAGGAGTGGTTGTATATATTGGACAGTCTTCAGATGAGATAGGGAAAGAAGAAAATATCTTGCCTGAAACACAATTGTTCTAAATTTCCCCTACCTTTTAGAGAGTGGCTTTGAAATTGAAAGCCAGAAATTTGAAGTCTGTTTTTCTAGTATCATAGTTTTCACTTGTGGCAAGAGACCTCCTGGGGAGGGTTCTGGGTAAAAGCTAACGACTGGGGAGACAGATGGTTTAACACCGTCATCTGCCACATTTTTTACCCTCTTGATGAAAGCAGATGGTAGAAAAAACTTGCCTGCACTAAATATCTATATGACAGGCACTGAAGCATGTACTTCAACCATAGAGTGACCCTCAGAATTAAATATTATTCCCCCGTATTGCTGATGACAGACACTTGCTGAAGTTGAATTGCAATCCCAGTATGATTTCAAGTCCATTCCCTATTCACTAGAATCTAGAGATTTTTACCTTTTAAGCGGTAGATCTCATTTATTTTCCAAACAAAAGCTTACACAAAAAACTATATTATTAAACAGATTTTAAGCAGGAGGAAGGTTACTATTCTCTTGGTTCAGAGTATTTTCTCATCGGTTCATTCATCCCCTCCCTCAAGTATAGTCTGTCTATGGTAGGACTAAGAAAAGAGAGGGATTTTCTTTTCCCTATTTCTAGCCCCATCTGAACGGCCATTCTCCTCCAGCACTTAGCAATTATATGAAACTTTGTTGGGGGGAAAGCCAGATCATACTAGAGCACTGTTTGCACTGGGAAGTTGGAGGGGAAACTGATGACTATGATGAAATGAAGTCCTCACGATTTCTTGTGGGAAGGATGGTTGGCAGCGCTCCGAATTATGGCATTGTGCACAGTCTCCAAGAGTAGAAAGAAGCGGCTCTGGCTCACCTTGCAAGAAGATCCCAGGTGCTGGCATATAGTTTGCAGCTGTGGACCCCAACCCTTCCCATCTGAGCTCTCCGAAGCGCTCCGTCTCAGCCTGGGAACATGCCTTCTTTTCCCACCCCCTCTCTCCATTCTCCTTTCCCTCAGGAGAAAGGTGGTTACTCATCTAGTCTGAAGGATGGAAAGAATGGTATTTGACAGGGCAGAGGGGTTGAGAATCCTCTCCTTTGTGACTCTATTTATGCTCCTCTTCTCTTCTACTACCTCCCAGGCTCAGACTTCTGATTTCAAAAGCCAGGAAGAGACTCTCTATTTAAATGTTTTCATCGGGCAACTTTCCTCCCTGAGTGAAGAGTTCGGAATGTCTGTCTCTTGTATGAGGAGTGGGGGACAGGAAGAGCCAAAGTGGGAAGGAAAACCCGTAGGTAGGAGCAGGGAGGAGGCAGTGGTTAATATTTCCCAAACATCACCATGCTGGAGACAGACCCACAACATGCTGCCTCAGCTTCCCCCTCTTTTCTTCCTGCATCCTCTAGTGGCCCATAAGGCATTTATGAGAGACACTGTGAAAATATGAGTACAAAACACTGCCAAGAATGGCCTAAGTTTTTGCTTGAAATAGGATTTTGCCGTTCTGAAAGACATTGTAAAGTAACCAGTGCAGGCAAAATTCAGCTTCTCATAATAAACTGGAAAAAAGTTGTGTCTTTTCAGTGACAACACAAATATGAGATGTACACTGGTACAGTCTATAGTTCCCTGCCTGTCCCTGCCACCTTTATCATTCTGCATTTACCCAAAATAAATCCCCTTCTTTTTGCTTCTAGTAGTGGAAAAGAGTTTAGTTAAGAAACCACACGACTTGGTCTGAAGTTAGGGAATAGAGTTATGCTGTTTGTAGAGAGGCAGAGAGTTGCTTTAGAAAGGGTGCATGCAGAGCCTAGACAGAAGAAAATGGTGAGGAGCCTCCCTAGCAAGGTCAACCCCCTTCCAGGGAATGGGGGTAGAATAAGAAAGAACAGGCTTATCTGTTCCAGAGTAGGGAGGTAGAGGCCAGCACAAATATTCAATGTCATACTATCAGACATACCTCCCCTCAACTGCCAAGATTGACATGAGAGAAATAGCCAGGAAACTCAAATCAAAAGTCTGAGACACAGCTGCCTCAGTCTCTAATTGTCCACGGTTCCCTGCGAGCAGCTCATCTACTTTGTCACGGTGTCCACCTCCCCAGGTCAATGTATTGGATTTTAAAGTTTTGTGTCACTGTCCCTTCTAAGGTTCTAATAAGAGAAAAACCTTTGATCCCCATATATGGCTTAGAGTTTCAAGAGATGCATGCAGTACCCAAATTTGGAGCCCTAGCTTTAGAGTTTTAATTTTCTTTAAAGCTCCTTGGGATCAGAGACCTGAGATCAGAAAAAATGGCCCTGGTTTGAATATTAAGTCTTATTTCCCCATTGGGCAAGTGCAAGTTCTGTCCTGCCGGATCTAGGTCCATTCACCTGATGAGTCATTTTGCATTCTTTACTCCCGAAATCAAATGCCTCCTCTCTGGTCCTGCAGGTGGAATTGGATACCACTGCCTGTGTTCTTCATGATGTATACTTTGGCATAACTACTGAGTCTACAACCCTTGTAGAGGCTTCTTGTTGGCCCCAACATTCATTCTCCCCTTCTTCCTTTTACTAATAGATTCTCCAGTTTTAGTTTGAAACATTGGCTAGAAGTAGTCTCCACGGCCACTTCTAGCAGCAAGGGAGAAAGGAAAATGTAGTCTGAAAAGCAGTAACTATGTTTCAAACTGTGAAACTATGTTTCAAAGACAAGAATAGAAGTGATAGACACCATTTTCAGATCATGTTCTTTAAAAGGAAACTGACTCCTCTTCACTTTCTTGTTGTATCTGCTTCTCAAAGTCTGGAATAAGATCATGGTACAGGCCAGCTGACCTTAAAGACACAGATAAGAGCAACATCCTAGGAAATGAAACAGTGGGCTGGGCACCTAACTGAATGAACCCCAGGAACAGCCTCACTGCCGTGGGTCACCTTCTGAGAGAGCAATAAAGCTTCATCTTCCTTAGAACCACTCTATTTCCAAGTTCCTGCATTTCTGCCAAATAGCCCAACTAATACATACAAAAAGAAATGAAAGTCCTATATAAAATTCCAAAGTCTCCTGAGACTAATAAATAAAAGCACAAAAGTTTACACATCCATAAGCAAAAGTAGGCAGGACTTCTCTGTTTTCTTGGAAAGCATCGGAAGTAACAGTTGTGTCTTAAGAATTCAGCATAGTCTTATGTAATCTGCCGACAGACAGACCCCTTGCTCCTTCTTTTCCAGGAACATCTTCCGATTCTATGTGGCAACTCCATGAACAATATCACTCAGGGTCACTCTGCTTATGTTGATGTTTAGCTTAGGAAATTATCAGACACCAGTGCTATTCTATTTTTTTTGAGAAAAGTTTTTTTTTTTAAGTATAATTTTTTATTTTTTATAAACATATATTTTTATCCCCAGGGGTACAGGTCTGTGAATCATCAGGTTTACACACTTCACAGCACTCACCAAAGCACATACCCTCCCCAATGTCCATAATCCCACCCTCTTCTCCCAAACCCCCTCTCCCTAGCAACCCTCAGTTTGTTTTGTGAGATTAAGAGTCACTTATGGTTTGTCTCCCTCCCAATCCCATTTTCTTTCATTTATTCTTCTCGTACCCACTTAAGCCCCCATGTTGCATCACCACTTCCTCATATCAGGGAGATCATATGATAGTTGTCTTTCTCTGCTTGACTTATTTCGCTAAGCATGATACGCTCTAGTTCCATCCATGTTGTCGCAAATGGCAAGATTTCATTTCTTTTGATGGCTGCATAGTATTCCATTGTGTATATATACCACATCTTCTTGATCCATTCATCTGTTGATGGACATCTAGGTTCTTTCCATAGTTTGGCTATTGTGGACATTGCTGCTATAAACATTCGGGTACACGTGCCCCTTTGGATCACTAGCTATTCTTGAGGACTTAATTTTCACAGGTTCTGGGTTCTAAGAGGGCAGGGAAGCATGAGAAGTAGGATTGAGGGCTGGCTCTTACCAGTTTTTCCAGTTGTCTGGATTTGGATACTGGTGCGACAATCAGCACCACAGTTGTCTGGAAAGTGTTCTGCAGGCATAGCCCTTCCTGCATAGTGCTTCCCTGCAAGAACATCTCTGCAGAAAGAGTCACAGACCAGGGCTCAGGATGGTGTCACTCAATCCAGACTTTCTCCAAAACACTACAAGGCACTGACCCTAGAGCTGTGAGCAGGAGCCTTCTGTGAACTGTCTGTTGGGAAGGGCCGGAAGGGAGAGACAGACCTACACCTTGCCCCGGCTGCCCCCCAAAGTGCCAGGATCTGCACCCATTGCCAACAGGCATACCACTTTCCTCAAGGACCAACATTCAGGTTCACATTTGTATCAAAATTTGTGCGTATATTGAGAGCAAAACACTCTCTTTCTGGCAGAAATGTCTTCAGCAAACAGTGAAAAACAGGCACTCAAAGACTGCATTTTTGTTGTATCCAAAGACAGAGACTAAAATCTTGTCAGTGCAAAAGAGCTCTGACATTTCAAACTCTGCCCAGAAAGAACTCATTGCATGACATGACAGCTAGGCATGGGGCTGAAGACACAGGGTAAGGAGGAAAGGGAAATGAAAGAAGAGCCACAACAAGGAAAACGTTGTGCTCCTGGAAATGAAACTTCATAATGTTGGGACTCCCCCTCAGAGCCCTAGGGACTGACTCAGCACACACTGATAAAATGCTAAAAACAATTCATTGAGGACTAGAGCAAGATTAGGTCTGCTTACAGTCATCCTCACCTACTTGATGCCTTGGGGGGTTTCCTCTTTTTTTTTTTTCATAGTTCTTGGGGGTCCCCAGTCACTCCACTGAGCTGGTGTGGATTTCTTTCTCCCAGGACTGTTTCCCATCTTGGATAATATCTTACTGTTAATTAAGAAAGGTAAGTGGGGGGGGAGCACTTCCTCAGATTTCATAGAACATGTTTTGGAGCTTTCTGAGTATTTTTTAAACATCAGATTTTGCCCAGGATATTCCTGTAGCAACATATACTGCCTATTATTTCTACTGGAGCTGCTGTTTCATTTTATTTTCCTTCAATGTCCAATCACAAGGTGAGTAACTTTTAAATCTTTCTCATTGGGGACAAATTACTAAATGTTACTATTTTATAAGCCTTGTACAAAAACGGACTCTGAGAAGTGCTTTTACTCTTAAACAGTTTGTTTCCCAAGGGTGCTGAAAGAGATGACGTGTTGGTGCCTGACCCACTAAATTAATAATTTCTGTCAAGTATGGAAATGAAATTTCTGGTCCTAAGGGATGAGTTCAGAGAGTGAGGATTAGTAATAAGCCTAAATTTGCCTAGGAAAATCTTTGTCCTTACATATTGGGACAAAGAGACAAAACCTGGGGCTTCCTGGAGTGGATTTTTACTAAGAAAACAGACAGTAAACAGTCAAATAAAGAATACACACCCTCTCCCACCCCCTATTCAGGAACCTCAAATCTGGCTAAAAGGTGAGTTCTCTGAGCTCTTCAGGGCTCTACTTGTGATATACAAAGTTATAGACATAACTTATTACAGTAGGAAAATAAAAGAAAATCGTTCTTGCTTTCTCTGTTTAATAGTCTGAATGATCACGTGCGCACACGCGCGTGCACACACACACAGGAAGAAAGGAAAGTTGTGACCAACTGATACTGGGAGTCTTACAACAGTGTTCTGTTTGTATATGAGAAACAATAAAATGCCTTTCCTTTTCTGTGATTCACCACATCATAGGAACGCGTGAGACTAAAGGAAGACAGAATAGAAGAGAGGGAAGAGAGAAGGTAGTGGTACAAGGAAATGACAGGAAAAGAGAAGGGGGATGTGTACAACAATCAGGCTTCAGCGTCCAGGGATCTGCTTTGTCCTCAGTCCACTGCTGGGATCCTGACTTTACAGGTGGAGACTCAGGTGCCCTGAGCATCTTTCCTGATCTGCTTTTCTTAGCTCTCTACTTCTCTCACAGATTAATGACAAAACAACACAATGAAACTCTCTCATCTGGAGAATTAGGTAGAAGCAACTTCTTCCTAAGTTTCCAAAGGCCTAGCCAGAGCTGGGCCAAGAAAGTAGAGAAGGCACCATTGCTCCCCCAAAATCTCTAGAAGGACTAGTGAGGCTTCTCTTTTCTTTGAGCTCCCCGCACTATATCTAGGTTTCTCTCTAGGTCCTTAGGCATCTCCTGCCCCACCCAAAAAGAGTAAGTACACCAGTGGAAATCCCCTGAGCAAACTAGCACATGCTGTACCAAAATATTGTGTCTTGGCTTTGTTCTTTTACATCTTCACAACTAAAGGAAAGAGATACAATCAAAATGATAGTCCACTAAAATGATAAACAAGAGAATTTAAAGAGACACAACCCAATTACTCACCCATGGAGTGACAACCTGAGCAATCCATGGGACCTATGCTGGTGGAGAGATACAATACATGATTCCTTCTCTAACACTTACTTAGTTTATGGGAATTCGTAGTTACATCTTTCTTGAAAGGATCTTCAGCTCATTGCAAAAACGTACCAATTTTCATGAATCAGACTCGTGGTTTTTCTAGCCAAGCTTTCAAGACAAGATTAGAAATGAGGGCACAAATTATTATTTGATGCACAAAATTGTCACTCTTTGAAATATGTTTGAAAATGCCAAAAGAAAACCTCAGCAGGTGGAGGAGATAGATTGTGTCCATGCAGCTGGCTTCTTGCTCTGAAATGTCCCTTGAGCTTGCACTCCAGAGTGTGATCTTATGAACAGGGCACCCCTTCTCTTTCACTGGATCTGCCTCAACGATGGGGACAAGCTTCCAGAGACTAGTATTGATGCCCAACTTCTTCTTTTCTTATTTTATGAGTCTATCACAATAACTGTGATGATGACATCCATGAACTCAGGCAGCTTTCAAAGACTTTCTGTGTTTTACACTTTGGGGTGGTGTTCGTCTTTGCTAATTCAGCCACTTTTACAACCCTGTAGGACCAATATCTACCCAATGTCTGTAAATCAAACAAAAGTTCACTATCATTTTCTACTCCACATCAGTACTCATCATCTTGTAATTTTAGTCTTATGGCTTTTTTTTTTTTTTTCTAAAAAAGAGCTGAGGGGTATTTTATAACTCCAGTCCAGGTGATTAGCCAGTGAAGACCTGAGCAGTCATCAGTGTTATGGAAGGCCTGTCCGTCTGTTGATAACAGGATTGCTATCAAGCAGCACCTTCATTTGAATACTAATAGTGGTTTAAAGAAAAAGATACAACAATTACCAGGAAGTCCTTTAGACTTAACAAATATGACTACTTTAACCCAGGAACCAGGCTGGGAGCAATTTTGTTTGGCAGACAAGTTTGGGGAGAGTCTGAATTATCTTTGTCATTGTCCTAAGCTTTTGCCCAGTACATGTAGGGAGGTACCAGTGTGGTTTGCGAATACCGTATGTTCCCAAAATGTTGTGTGGCAATCACATTTTCACAAATATAAACCTACTAAAAACTCAAAGATAAGCAATCTATCCAATAAGCAAGGGATCAACAGTTTTTTTCTGTGAAGGACCAGAGCATTAAGATTTTACATTTTGTGTACCATATAGTTTCTGCAGTAGGTCCTCAACTCTACTGCTATAACACAACAGTACCTCTGTTCCAATAAAACTTTATTTGCAAAAATAAGTGGTGGGCCAAATTTTGTCCCTTGGCCATAGTTTGCCACGTCCTGAACTAAATAAATAATTCTTGAATGCCTACTTTGATGAGCAAGGCATAAGTAAGTACTGGAGACACCCAGAAAACCAAACAAAATTGCTGTTCTTATGAAACTCTCTAGTGTGTATGTTCAGAGATTGGAGGTGAACTATTTAAAATAACAATATATTCATAAAGTGCAGAATCTTTCCTTAAAGAGAAACCCCAGACAATCAACTGATTAGATTTCTAAGTTTAGAGTTTTATCTTGCTTTTTTTAATTGAATCTTATTTAATTGAATCTTAAGTGAATCTTTTTTTAATTGAATCTTTTTAATTGAATCTTATTTAATTGAATCTAATTTTTTAATTGAATCTTTAATTGAATCTATGCTTTTTTTTTTTTTTAATTAAATCTTATTCACCCTAGTCTCAGGTAGTTTGGGGCTAGATTTGAATGTGCTACCTTACTCTGGAATAAGCTGAAAAAGTTTGGGGGCTGAAAGACATGTCAAAGAGGTACAATAATTCAAAGGCTCTATCCCTTCATTTCCGCTACCTCTGCTTACAACAGCAATACTTTTTACTCAGACTTCCTGTTTCTGGCACTTGCCTTCTTTTTTGCTGTGTTTATACTTCCCCCTGTCTGTGGTTAAGTAAGTATAAAGTGCCAAAGCTGTAGATTTGTCTCTGTCTCTCTCTCACTGCTGCTCTCTCTCATTCATTCCTACACATAGGCTCACACACCTCCTCTCTCCTTTCTTTCTCTCTCTCAGAATGATGATTCTGGGTACAACTTTTGGTATGGTTTTCTATTTACTTCAAGCCGTTTCTGGAGAAAGTGGCTATGCACAGAATGGTGAGTCATTCCTAACTTTTCTTTAGGATTTCAGATTATCTCTAGCCTATGCTTCAGGTTACTCAGATCCCTAACAGACCTGATCTGGATACTGGGTTGGAAAGGAGTTGGAGACCTTACCACATACTCAGTCATTTTTTAAGTTCTAACCACCAGGACGGGGGGTCTTAGGGACAATACTGTGGGTGGTTTATAAAGTCTTAGAATCGTCAGAAAAGAATGCATTTGACTCTCTAAATGTGGATCTTAATTGTTGGTCAATGCCTCTGCTCTTACAAAAAGAACACCCATATGGACACAATGGCTGTGCTTATTGGAGAATCTCCAAGGAAGTTTTACCTTGTTAAAAAATCAAGCTAGATTTCTTTTGCTTAGCTTTTCAGGAGGTTCCAAAAGCATGACTTTCATGATAAAATAATTTCCAGAAACAACAGCTTTGTATGCATTCACCAATGCCATATCTTTAGCACCTGAAAGAGTATCTAGAACATGTACTCATTCAGTCTTCGAATTGAGTATTTGAAAATTTCTTCAAAATACTTTAGTTTTGATAGACTTACCTGAGATTCTTAGTGAATAACTGAACAGAGAAAGATCTGAATGAGTTGTCTCATTGAAATATATTTAATTTTCTACATATTGGCAAATTTATCATCCTATAATAATCTTTGGAATCCTTGAAATACTTAACATCTGGAAGCCAGTGCTGCCTACTTAGTAAACAGGTTGTTAATTACAACAAGACTGTAGACAAAGGCAAAACAGCCGCAAAGGAGCCAACTGGGAATTTGGACCACCCATTTGTTCCTGATAATTAAGTCCTATCACTTTAAGAATTAAAAAGGCTTTTCTTACCCAGGTTATCAAATACATCAGCCTAATGATTCAGCTTAGATATGTCAAGTCATGTATTTACTAAGGGTGGAAATTCCTAGAATATTTTCACTAGGGGCATTATCAGAGGGCTGACATTTTTCACAGGGTGACCATGTATGAATTTCATTGTGAGGATGATTATTATTTGAAAGTGTTGCCTAGTGTTTGCACAGATAGGTGGTTGGCAAGTAACACCTAATTCTAACTCTTCAGAGTATAATCTGTTTCCTCTATTTTCTCCTGGTGGCCATACTTTTTTTTTTTTTCTAAGAAATAAGAATTCTAACTGAAAACTGATCAGATGGATTTAAATTTAAATTTCAGATGGATTTAGGAGATCTAACCACTCATCCACATTGATCATCTGAAAACACATTTCAGTTTGGTTGTATAATAATCAGCTGCCATTTGTTGAAAGATTCATTCTTTGATAACCACAAAGATGAACAAAAGAAGAAAGGGTTATTTTTTAAAAATCCAAGCCATTTATGCTTTTGATTAACTAATTTATTCCAATAGAAAGATTTCTAAACCACATGGCCTTGTCTATAATACATATTCAAATAATTAAATTTTTATAGAAAAATATGCTTAGATAGTGAGCATTTAAAGGATATGTTAACTCACTGTTTTAAGTTCTATGTAATTTCAAAGCCATAGTAATAATACTTTTGATAAAGAATTCTTTTTCAAAGGAGCCCCCAAATTTTTCACATATATTTCAGAATTAGAATTCTTATTTTACCTTTTCATTTATTATTTCTCAAAAACAACAACAAAAAGATGATAGTCATAACTAACCCTTTTTGGGTGCTTACTGTGTTTTAAGCTAAGTCTTTGCATATATTTTGTTCAATCATTCTTCAAAATAATGTGAATTTCCATATTGAAACAATGAGACATAAAGAGGTTGAGTAACCTGACAAGGACCAAAAGTAAATAAAAAGTAGAATAATAAGAATTTAAACCCACAGGTGTGGTGACGGAGGCCTTAACCACGGTGTATATAACCTTTACCTAAGGATTTTTCAGCTTAGATCAAGTATAATATTCTCTTTGTAAAATGCCTTGCAATTTTTGCAAGTTGTTGAGGGGAACTTTTCTTGGTTACAAAGCAACTTTATTGGCTAAAGAGCCAAGGAACTGCTTCTCAAAACATAGTCACTTTAATTGTATGACCAGTGCTTTGTATATTGTATGAAAATGTACATCAGACTCACACCACCAGACAGGATGGCTAAGGTAGGTGGGAGTGCTTTGTTCTACTGGTGCTCAGCATCTGCTAGACTGTGTTCTCTCTCTGGCTTATACTGATCTCGAAGAATTTTGGAGACAAAGTTGATCCACAGAAGCCTGAATCCAAACAGTAATGTAGGTTCTATTGTATAGGATTGGTGGAAGATTTATAAAAGAGAAAACATCAAGACAGAGTGAGGACTGCTGAGTAAAGGCAGGCTAAAGCCACCTAGAACCATTCCACTGAGAAAATAGCCAGTTCTTAGGAGACAAGAGCTTAGTCCTATAAGATTAGGAATGAACATGTTTTAAAATGTGAGCCCTATCTGAGGGTTTTGAAGGGGTGGGGAGTGGGAGCTTGGGGGAAACCAGGTGGTGAGTATTAGGGCACATATTGCATGGAGTACTGGGTGTGGTGCAAAAACAATAAATACTGTTACGCTGAAAAGAAATTTAAAAATACATTATTAAAAAAATAAATGTGTTTCTATATTAAAAAAAAAAATGTGAGCACTAAATGATGGGTTTCCCCCTCATTATTTAAAACTATCATCAGGAAGAAGGCTATACCTTGCTGAAATTACATAAGAAGTCTTTGCTAGTGGCAGAATTGTGGGCCTAGTGAGTTCTAGGAATGGTCAGAAAGAGAAGTGCCAACAGCTCTTATCTAGATCTAGCTTTTCAAGATTTGTGGCTTTAACTGAACCAACCTGTCACTCAGCTAGTCGGTCCACTCACAACCAGCTTTACTAATTTTCTCACAGACCTGCTTAGTTATTGAAATAAAGAAGATGCTGTTTCTACATTTCATTGCATTCAGGACACTCAACGGGGGTTTAATTTTAGTACATTCTATATCCTATTTAAAACCCTAAGAGATTCTAATTCTAATTCCTGTTGTTGATGGGTCAAAGTATTTTCTTGTATTGATGGACCTGGAAGCCATCACAGGCTCACATTTGACCACTCCAAGAATGGCTTCGGTTACGCTGGATTTTTTTCAGGTCCCAGTCCAAGTGTATTTGCTGACAATTTTTTTTTTTATTAAATGCTGTGAAATATATATACAAAATGTCTGTTAAATCTTAGGGTCCTCAACCCAGTCTAAGAAATCTAGTACTATCTGTGACAGAATATACTGTCCAAAAGTGGCTGAAAAAAAATTCTGGTTCCCTCCATACTTCCAGAATTCTGATGTCTTTAAGATATAATATCTATAGAGGAAGGATCTATATACCTATAGAAGCAGTACCTGTAGGATTCATGCGAAGGTCTACTAGATCTGAGTCCTGTCAGATCTAATTTTTTCTAACCACATTTGCCTTAGTAGCTTAAGACAAATTGCTTTAAATAAATATTTGTACAATGGAGATAAGCAATTATACTTTTGGTTGGGATGCCGATTTATGCAAGGAAAAGCTATCCCTTAAAAAGTGAACTTCTGACTGTAAGATGGTTCTCATTTTCCTTCATTCAAAAAAGAAATACTTGGGAGTAAATAAATGAAGATTAGTGATAAAGTCAAAGGCTAGATTAGGTAACATTTGAAAAATGGAGATAAAGTATCCATATTCGAAATGTACCATTTAACAGAAGAAATTGACAGTATAAAAAAGAAGGAGCATATTTAGTATTTTATTCTAAAGAAAGAGTATACTTAGTATTTTATTCTAGATCTCTGGGGCACTAACTCAATAGCAGAAATATTTAGAAATATTTGGAGGTTATTTAGTAATTGTGATGATTTTGTTTCCTGTTAGAAAAATCTGTGCTCACTAGAGAATTTGGTTTGGGTTTGGGTTCTTTTCGGTTTGGGTGTTGGTATTGGTTTTTCTGTCTTTTCCCTTGGGCTTTTCTTCTTTAAATAAACTTATAATCATTCTTTCATGTCTGCCCCAAAAGGCTACCATTTCTTTAATGTCACCCCAGATTTCAAAAGGAGGTACCATTTGCTTCATTAACAGCCGCAGATTTGTCCTTCCCCAGGAGAGTTTGAAGATGCCGAACTGGATGACTATTCATTCTCTTGCTACAGTCAGTTGGAAGTGGATGGAACCCAGCACTTGCTGACCTGTGCTTTTGATGACCCCGACGTCAATACCACCAATCTGGAACTTGAAATATGGTGAGGTGCCTAGAAATCCTGCCTCTCCTTTCATGGGCTACTTAGCAAAGGAGGGAGGATGGGGCCCAGTTCTCAAGTACTAAAGTCGAATCGATTCCAAAAACTTCCTGAAACCCCCTGTTGTTCACCAAAAGACTCCAGCAGAGATGCTCTCACAGTTTCATCTGTCCGGCCTTGCTGCTACAGCAAGCTGACAGGATGACCTCACAATCCTGACTTCGTGGCAGAGTTTAAATCTTGCCTTCCTAGGACACTCCTCCCCCAGATTTCTTTGTCCAACATGAGACAGTCTAGTGCTTTGTTGCACTCTGGAGCACAGCTACCTGGTTTCTGATCCCCATACTGCACAGACTTGGCTTTTTAACCTAAAGCAAGTGATGTAACTCATCTATGCCTCAGTTTCTTCACCTGTTACATGAAATATACTAACTCATAAGGAGGTCTGGATGATTAAATAATTTAATACTTTAATAATTTAATTAGAAGACACATCCAGTATATAATAAGTAATGGGAAAAGAGCATTAAAATAACAAAATCTGAGTACAGACCTAACTTCTACTCTCTTGACATAGTTTCACTTCGCATGATACCCTCAGTATCAACTTTCCAAAAATCTGCAGGAATAACCCAGCTCTTGGTTTCTTGAGGTCTCAGAGAAAAGGCAAGGGAAAAGAGAACGTTTCTCTCTAGTTTGAAAGTTTGATGAAGAGCTCAGGGAGCTTTCTTCTCCCTCCACAAACCATCTTTTGTTGCTGAGGGTTATTCTCTCTGATGACTTGAAAAAAATGCTCCAATGTGAAATTCTAACTTAGGGTTATCTCCAAATTCATATCAGATGACCTAATTCGTTTCTTAGAAAAAAAAAAGTAAGTCAAGATTCACCAGTCGGAAAAGAGGGCTTCTTAAACTCAGTAGTCCTTCAGCTAAGCCCCTCTAATACAAAGCCTAGACAAGCTCTAAATCACATGTGTTATATTAAATTATAGGAGCTTTCCTGCATGTGCTCATGCAGTGCCTCCTGATGGAGTCATTGGAGAAGGATGGTCTTGGACTTGAATTCCACAGAGCGTTCTCACTCTGCCTCTGTAGGTTCACTTCTCTAACACACTTTCCAGAAATAAATCGTCAGAAGAACAGCAACCTTCTTTCCAGAAATAAATCGTCAGAAGAACAGAAACCTTCAATGTCCAGAATCTCTACTGCAACTAGATATACCAACATAGCCAAACAACTTATTCAAACTATCCACTCATTTTTATGGACAAAACCCCTTCAACAGAAGTTTGACTTTGGGTTTTCCACTCAGCTCTTTGATGGACTGTCATGCTAGGGTAGTTTCTCCTTGGGAGGCTGAGATGGCCTTTCTGGCCACTTTCCCTCACACCACTTCCTTGCCCCCTTGAATAAATTTGTCCACTCCCTTTTTCAAATTTCTTGATTATTTTTCCTGTCATATTGTAATCTGTCAGCAGCTTCTATTGGGGGTTTTCAATTGGATTTAGATATTTCAGTTGGAAAGAGATTGTCTTAAGACATGTTTTGCAGTGTGAAACAAATATGAGGAGGATAAGGTGCTCCTAGATAGCAGCTGTTTTTATAAAGGTATATGTTGACAGGGATTTTCATGTAATTCCTAGGCCCAGCAGGGACATTGTTTCTCAAATCAAAATCCCCTGGTGTGTTATATTTGCTGGATAGGCTAGGTTGCTTTTCCAGTGAAACTAGATTTATTGGAACTTTCTGTTCCTTTAACATGTTAATAAAGAAGAAATTGGAAATGACTCAAGAATGTGCTTTCTGATGAGGTCTTTACACAGTTTAGATTGTTGCTAGAAACCAGGTATTATTTCCCAGTTTACTAGGGGCATTTTCCTAGGTGAGTTTACCACCTGTCTGATCTGGCCACCAATCTCCCAGTGTTAGAAACTAAATTATTTAGTGTTCAGTGAGAGGATCCACCTCTCAGGAATGTAATTGGATTAGCCAAAATCATAGGATTAGATTACTGGCATGCCAGTTGATGATTTCACAGTGGTAGATAACAATTATTACAGATACCCAGATATTCATACTGGACTCAGGACCTATGAGACTTGGTCTTGGGAAAGAAGAGAAACAGAGCAGGCCAGTAGGGTGTATATCAATATAAATCCACTCTTACTGGGTGATCTGAAAATTTTTCATGCACCAAAACATTAACCAGTTTGCAGGTACCTAGAATGACAAAATAGAGGCACCAAAAATAGTCACCTAGGTTAGAATCCCAATAGCAACCCTTATAGAGCTCTGTGACCAAGGAATTACTTAAGCTCTCTGATCAGAACAACTACCTTGCATCGGGGTTTTTGGCATATGGTCAATACCTGTAAATGGCACTTAATTCTCAGTGTAGACTGATTTTCATTAACAATGTGATCAAAAGTTTGTTCAGTAAATAGAACGTAAAACAAAGGAGTTTGTTCATTTTAAGATGAAGGTTATTTGGTTCAGACTTTAAAGTGCTTATTAAATTTTTTAGGATTAGCTGCCAGCACTCAAACATCTAGTTTATCTCTTTAAAAATCAGTTTTGATAATAGTGGGCCCATAAAGCACAAGTACAAAGTAGAATTCCAGCTGCTTCTGTGGGTAGACATTGAAATCTCAGTCCAGAGGTTAGGCCCACTCTTATAGATACCAAAGGCACTTGAATTGGGAACCCTGCTTTTTAGCTGTTTGAGTAAGTCCTACAGTCAGCTTTCAGAAGGCAGCTGATTTCCTTTATTCCTGCATTCCTGGGGGTACCACATTCACTCCCAGTTGCCACCTACAGATATCACTTCACATACGTCACTCTCGGTTTCATCATTTACCACCTGTGACACAGGCACCCTACCAAATCTACCTCTAGAATTACCTAGCAATATCTGTCAGGTAATTAATTTAGTCCTTCTTCAGTAAACCATACTAACTTTCAAAGTTGTTTGATATTTTTGAGATTGATTCTGTCTTTCAAGGCCAAATGATGCTTTTGTTTCTGTTTTTACTATTTCCATGGAGACCCCTGTCTGCCCCCTCAGGAGAAATGCATTTATCCAGATAAACCAGACATGATTGCAGGAAATTTAGGAAGCTGGAGACAGGGTAGAGAGGCAGGCACTATGGTTTTCCCAACAGTCTCTCCCAGTTTTCAGAAACAGAGGGTTTTTGTGAGTGGCTTAGGTTGAGGTCCCCTGGGAAGGTCCTGCAGGCCCAAATTTGTTAGCCTGAGGTCAAAAGTACATCAACAACAACAACAACAACAAAACAAACAAACAAATAAAACAAACAAAAAACAGAAGTAAAGCCAGCAAATCACCGAAGTAGTAATTTCTGGAAGTTTATTGTGCATGTACCAAAAGGTTTGCAAACCAGGAGCACTTAAACTAAAATATGGAATGAGGCTTAGAGATATATTGTTATAAAGTAACTTATATCGTGTAAAGGCGATGAAGGTTTATTCTTTACAGTGATTGGCTATAATGTTAGAATTTTCTTAACTGAATGGAAATTGGTTAGTGGTTACCTCCTATCAGTTTTGGCAAACGATTTAAGTTTTGCTTATGATTGTCAGAAGCATAAGCAAGAAGTCACCCAGGTTAAGTTAATCTTGCTTGTCTTACAAAGTAAGCTAAAACATCTGCTTACATGACTAACTCATTTTGTCTGCCCAGAGAATATTCAAGTTTGGTTTCTGTGTTTAATTTTAACATTGGATAATTATAATCCTTTTTTTCTCCCCCCAAAATACCCTAAAATGGCTCTATCTGACAGAAATACAGTGCAATCCACAAACATCTGAGCCATATATGTAATTCTAAATTTTCTAGTAGCCACATTTAAAAAAAAAAAAATTGGTGAAATTCATTTAAATTAACATATTTAATATAATAATATATTTAATTTAATATATTTTATTTAAGTTAATATATCTAAAATATTATCATTTCAACATGCAATCAATATAAAAATATTATACACTCTTTTTTGCATGCTAAATCTTCAAAATATGTTGTGTATTTCATAGAGCACATCACAGTTTAGACTAGCCATATTTCCAATGTTCAATAACCACATACCAAGTAGTGGCTATTGTGTTGAACAGTGTAGTTCTAGAATATGTCTAATCTTAGCAATAAATACTTAGCAACAAAGTAAATTGTTTTAACCTAGTTAAGTTAATTGAAATTCAATTGGATTGACTTGAGTTTAACTTATCATGGGGAAGACACTAAATTTTCTTTTTTTTTTTTAAGATTTTATGTATTTATTAGACAGAGAGAAATCATAAGTAGATGGAGAGGCAGGCAGAGAGAGAGAGAGGGAAGCAGGCTCCCTGCTGAGCAGAGAGCCCGATGCGGGACTCGATCCCAGGACCCTGAGATCATGACCCAAGCCGAAGGCAGCGGCTTAACCCACTGAGCCACCCAGGCGCCCAACACTAAATTTTCTCTAATTACCTGAGGCCAGGGCCACTGGCACAAAGTGAGACTGTCCACTGTAGGCCACTGGGTTTTCTTAGCTCCTAGCATGGCTTCCCCTCCATATAGAGGGGATCCTGAAATTCAGACACTTAAAAGGATGCCAAGGCTCACAAGCCAACTGTATGGTGACCCTTTCTATTTCATTGCTTATTAATCTCATTCTCCAAAAGGTGAGAATGAACCAAGAATACCATTTTAGGTTCTTCTTAAACTTCCAACAATACCAAGAACTTGCTTCTTGTTAAGGATTTATAATTGAATATTCTACCATGCTTTACTTACAAATATATTCTAAACTCGATGACTGAACTAAAAGCTATTATCTTTTTAATTTCTCCACATCATGTCTTACCTAAATTCAGAAATGAAATCTACTCCAATTCTTCCCTTCTATCCTTATTCATCTAATTATGACGTATTGCCATCTTCAGAACTTTCCATGTGACACTCGTCCCAAGTTTGTCCCCTAGTATCCATCTGGCCTAACTTAAAAATTTGCTTTTGATATTTACTCTACTCCAAGGGGAAAAACCTCAATGAAGGATATGCTCTCTAGGAAGTCCAACACACACACGTGCACTCACACATACACACACACACACACACACACACACACACACACACACACTTAAAGCCAAAACAATTGCATACCTTAAGATATAACAACAAAAAAACTATAATTGGGGGTGGGACAATTTTAAGGAAGGTGCCACAAGTAGTAAATATACTTAGCCAATTAATAAACTTAAAATTTCTTCAACCATCTCTATCTTTGTCTGAATGCAGAAGTATAACCAGTCACTCAAAGATCACAGCAACCCAGAGCTGGGAGACTCTGCCCCTAAATCTGAGGCATCCTTCTCAGATTTTAGCCCAATGCCCACCTCATCTCAAGCCACAAACATGTTCTTTCTGCTCAGAGTCCAGGAACAATCCCAGAGAGGGCTCACTTGAGCACATGCTGAGATAAGTACACCCACATCCAGTTTGCCAAAGAAAACTAACACATTCTGTATTGTAGATAGTAAAGGACCTTTTTAGAAGATATTCCCTATAATCTTTTTTAAAAATAACTTGTACTATGCAGCCATCAAAAGAAATGAAATCTTTTATTTATTCTTCTCCTACCCACTTAAGCCCCCATGTTGCATCACCACTTCCTCAAGATGGGATTGGGAGGGAGACAAACCATAAGTGACTCTTAATCCCACAAAACAAACTGAGGGTTGCTGGGGAGAGGGGATTTGGGAGAAGGGGATGGGATTATGGACACTGGGGAGGGTTTGTGCTATGGTGAGTGCTGTGAAGTGTGTAAACCTGGTGATTCACAGACCTGTACCCCTGGGGATAAAAATATATGTTTATAAAAAATAAAAAATTAAAAAAAAATAACTTGTTATTTAGAAGAATTCTTTCCCTGTAAGCAAATCTATACAAAGCCTTTATTTTTCCTGCCACTATCCCCACTTCAAATTTGAGCCAGCTATACCTCTCTTCAGGGCTATTTGGCTAGAAGTGCATGTAGAAAAAAATTTGGTAACCATGTTTATCACAGGGGAGGGACATTAAATTGAGGGTTGAGGAAGGAAGAGAAATGAGTACTTTTATTTTTATTCTTCGTTGTTTAATTATTTTTACAATGAGAATACATATTTTACTTCCTTCTTTAATATGGAATATTTCTTTCACCCTAGAAGGATGCCTCCTGTCCCCTTTCAGCCGTTCATCCCATGTGAGCAATCTATCACCCCCTGGTTTTGCCAGTTTCCAATAGTTCTTATAAATGGAATGACACACTGTTTACTCTTTTCTATATGAATTCTCTCACACAACAAAATGCTTTCAAGAATTACCCATGTTGATGTATGTATCAGAGCTCATCTTTTCAACTGCTATTAATTCCACTGCATGAATATATCACAAGATTTGAATCCTTTCTCCTCTTGATGGACACTGGAGATTTTTCAAATTTTAGACTATTATTTTTTTAAGCTGCTACTAAATTATTTTACAGATGTGTTTGTTAATGCACACTTTCATTTCTCTGTGGTAAAAACCATAGTGGAATCACTGAATCATAGGGTAGGTGTGTGTTTAACTTTGTAGGAAACTGTCCAGCAGTTTTCCAGAGTGGTTATACCATTCTATTCATCAACCAAGAAAGTGTGAGAGCTATACATCGTCTCCAACATGTGGCTTTGAAAACAGTATCTCGTGATTTTTCTTTACCTTTCTCAAATAACAAATAATTTTGACCATCTTTCTGAGTAGCTGCTGGCCATTTGTATGTCTTCTTATGGCAGGTGTCTGCTAAAGCCATTTGTCTTTTTTACTGAGTTATTTATCCTTTTATTGCTGATGGGTATGAATTCTTTGTATGTTCTGGAAATAATTCCTTTGTCAGATACATGGATTACAACTATTTTCTGCCAGTGTGTAACTTGTCATTTCATTTTCTTAATGGTGTATTTCAATGAGGAAGAAGCTTTCATTTTGATTAAAGTCCAATGTCTTTTTTTTTCTCTTTCATGTTTAATTTTTATGTGTCAATACTATTTTTGTTCACTCCCAAAGTCAGAAAGAAAGTTTACTTTTTCAATGTTGTTTTGAGTATTCTGAGCTCTTTATATCTCCACATAAATTTTAGTATCAGCTTGGTTTTTTTCTTTTAAATCTTGCTGAGATTTTGATTAATATTATATATGTTACATTGGGGGAATTTGTTATCTTCTCACTACTAAATTTGCTAATCCACGAATACGCCACTCCATTTATTTAGATCTCCTTTAATAGCTCTGAGGAATGTTTTATAATGTCCATTGTAAAGGTCTTGAACATCCTTTATTAATTTTATCTTTAAGCATTTTATGTTTATTGTTATCATAAGTAGAGTTGTTTTTAAAATTTATTTTCTAATTGTTTGATTCTAGCTTATAGAAATATAATTGTCTTTTATATTCTGACCCTGAAGAATTCACCCTACTAGTTCCTGTAATTGTGTTGGAGAATCTATATAATGCTGTCTGCAAAGAAAGGTTTTTTCTTCCTTTTCAAACTGGGTATCTTCTTGTTTATTTTTTCCTCTTGCCTTACGCACTGACTAGAACCTCTAGTACTCTAATAAATAAAAGTGGTGAAAGTGGTTATTCCTGTTTTGTCCTTATCAACGGGAGAAACGTTCACAATTTCACCATTAAATATGATAGTAACTCTAGACTCTGTAAATTTCCTTTATCAGGTTGAGGTAATGTTCTTCTATGAATTGCTGGGAGTTTTTTATTATAGGTGGATGTTGAATTTTGTCATATGTCTATCTGCGTTACTTAAGATAATCAGATTATGTGTGACTTTTGTTCTGGTAATACGGTGAATTGTATGATTCATATTTGATTGCTGAACCTGCCTGGATTTCCTGGGATGTGACCTACTTTCTCATAGTAGTAACATCAATGTGTTAATATTTTCTTGGGGAAATTTTGATATACATTCTAGGGGGATGTTTATCTGTAAATTTCTTCTCTGTGATATTTTTGCCAGCTTTTGGTACAAGAGTTGAGCTAACCTCATAAATTAAGTTGGATAGAGTCTGTTTCTACTCTATTTCCCAGAGTAATTTCTGTAGAATTGGCACAGTTCTCAGTTTTCAGTTCTGTTTTTCTAGAGCCATCTAGCTATTGCTAACCCATGCTTTTCTTAGCATGTTTCTTAAATATTTGCTAGAAGTCACCAACATAGAAGTATCTGGCATAGAGTTTTCTTATTATGTAAGTTTGTTGATATTAAATGTAATTCCTCTGAAAGAAATATAGCTATTGAGATACTCAATTTCTTCCTTATTTGTACTTTTGGGCAATATCTTTTTCTTAGTAATTGCTCTAATAGTTAACAATATTCAACCTTATCATAGTTTATTTAGAGTTAATATTGTACTATTTCATATATGAAATCTAAGAAACTTGTAATGATACATCAATATACTAACAATTATCACATCCTATCTTATGCACTATTGTTATATATTTTTACATCTACCATACATTATAAATGCCACAATAATGTTATAATATTTGTTTTAAGCAATCATTTAGCTTTAAATAATTTAAAAGAAAGAAATATATATTGTCTTTTACATTTACCAAAGTATAGCCTTTCTGGTACACCTAGTTGTCTCCTATAGATCTGCAATCCCTTATGGTCAATGCCTTCTGGTCTAAAGAAGTTAAAACAAATTATCTCAATTTTTATTTATCTGGAAATATCTTTACTTGACCCTAATTATTGAAGAATATTTGGTACATGTGAGACTTCAAAGTGGACATATTTTTTTCTCTCTTCCAGAGTTTTAAAGGTATTATTCCAGGGTCTTCAGTTCCCATAGTTTTTGATCAGAAGTGATATTTTTCTCTAGATACTTTCAAAATTTTCTATTTGCCTTTGGTTTTCAGCCATTCAACTGTGATGTGCCTAGGGGTGGTTTCTTTTGGATTGATCCTGCTTGGATTTGCTAAGTTTCTTAAACCTAAAAATAGACATTTTTGTTACATTTGGGAAATTTGCAGCCATTATTTTTTAGGGCATTTTTTTCCATCCTAGTATCTTTTCTTGTTCTGGAATTCTAATTACATATTTATTTATTCCTTGATATCATCCTATAGGTCACTGACCATTTCTGTTACTTCAGACTGAAAACTTGTCGTTGCTCTATCTTCAAGTTCACTGACCCTTTCCTCTGCCATCTTCAATCTGTTGTTAAGCCCATCAGTGCATTTTTACAAATTTCTTTTTTAATTATTTATTTTTTATAAACATATATTTTTATCCCCAGGGGTACAGGTCTGCGAATTGCCAGGTTTACACACTTCACAGCACTCACCAAAGCAAATACCCTCCCCAATGTCCATAACCCCACCCCTCTTCTCCCAACCCCCCTCTCTCCAGCAACCCTCAGTTTGTTTTGTGAGATTAAGAGTCTCTTATGGTGCGTTTTTACAAATTTTGGATTTACTTGTTCATTACAGTATTTTCATCTGGTTTTCTTTTACAATTTCCATGGCTCCATTAACATTATACATCTATTCAATCATTATGGCTATATTCTTTGTTTAGCCCTTGAACGTATTTACAAAAGCTGCTTTAAAGTCCTTTTCTGCTAATTCCAACATCTGGTCACTTTAGAGTAACTGCTTTACATTGACTGCTTTTTGTCTTGACTATGGGTCTCATTTTTCTTTTTTTCATCTATTATAGTGGCTCTTGAATGTATGAAAGACATTGGTAACAGGTTTTCTGGATTCTGTTAAATTCCTCTGCTGAATTTTAGTTTTACCTCTGTTAGTAGGTCAACGGGACTAGATTAATCTTCAAATTCTCTTTTATTTTGAGACAGCATCTAAAATCTCATTTCAGTACTTTCTAGAGCCATCTAACTATTGCTAACCCCTGTTTTTCTTAGAGTCTCTCCCACACTTGACAATTAAAGGGACATATACTGATATGAGCAAAGTTTATATGCAGATCTGGTGTCATACATCCCCATTAAAAATATCCAGCCATGCAGACAAGTCCTCTAACTTCTCAAGAAAATAAAATTGTAGCTTTCTGTTATATTCTAGATGCCTATCACAGTATGATCTGAGGATTGCCATCAAACAAATTTTAAAAAACTAGGAACAAGGATACCATCCACCTCTTTTTAAAGGATTAATTTCCCTCTCATGTCTGCATATTTTTGGTTACTCTCTAAAGCTTTTAAATAGGATTTCCAAAAAAATAGCTTGTCTAAGGTTTATAATAGTTACATATTAGAGGGCTAGTATGACATAAGTTGTTCTGCTATTACTGGAACTCAAACATATACTTTTTATTTTAAAAGTACAATGTGGAACTTTTTAAAAAATATATTTTATTGGGGTGCATGGATGGCTCAGTGGCTTAAAGCCTCTGCCTTTGGCTCAGGTCATGATCCCAGAGTCCTGGGATTGAGCACTGCATCAGACTCTCTGCTCAGCAGGGAGCCTGCTTCCTCCTCTCTCTGCCTGCCTTTCTGCCTACTTGTCAAATAAATAAATAAGTAAATAAATAAATAAATAAGCAAATAAATAAATAAATAAATAGATGTATTTACACATTCAAATAAATGTATTTATTTATTTATTTATTTGAGAGAGAGAGAAAGAGAGAGAGAGAGAGAGTGTGTGTGTGTGTGTGTGTGTGTGTGTGTGCACGAGTTGGGGAGGGGCAGAGGGAGAGGAAAAAGGAGATTCCAGGCTGAACAGGGAGCCCAATGCTGGGTTCAATTCCATGACTCCGGGATCATGACCTAAGCCAAAGGCAGACACTTAACTGATTGAGCACCCCAGTGCCTCAATGTGGAGATTTTGATGTTAGTTGTACAGTAGGCAACAATCTCTCTTCCTCGGTTTCTTGAAAGTCTGATCTGAATTGGGAAGAGGAAGTGACAGAGTTCAATTCCTAGAGCATGGCTACTGTGTGTTAAGCTAGGGAACATGGGGAGAAGGGTTGATTTTAAAGTATGTTGATTAGGTAAAAGTGGAACACAGTCAAAATTACCTTTGAAAATCCCTAAATTACTCATTAAGTATATATGGTTTTATGTATACAATTCTTTAGACTATTGTATCATTTCCTTTAAGTTTTCTGGGGGCAATGTTTCTTTACAGGTTTTATTTTCTCAATTTATTTCTGCAGGATATCAAAAAGAGAAATTACCTTCTCACCTAAACAAGTATTTGTTTTTCAATGATTGATCATTTAAAAATAGGAATTTTCCATCTTTTTCATGAACATGCTTTGACTGTTTCAGATTCAGTATATCACTAGGTATGACAATAGCAAGAAGCCACATTATTTAATTCTCTCTCTCTCTCTCTCTCTCTCTCTCTCATAAGCATCTATGCATCCACACACCTATGGACAGAGTAGAAGTCATACAACTGAAATATCCATGAAATGCTACTCTATTGTAGACAGAGACTCCGACTTGATTTAAGATGGATTCACTTTTTGTTTCTACAGTGGAGCCCTTTTGAATGTAAAATGCCTGACTTTTGATAAACTACATGAGATGTATTTCATTAAGACAAAGAAATTCTTACTCATCGGAGACAGCGAAATACATGTGAAACTTGGAGGAAAGAACATAACTTTCAAGAAACTGAACATAGTCAAAATAGGTAAGAATTTGTATATAGGGGTAAGGTTGCCATTTAGGGATATATGAAGACACTGATTCAGTGTCATAACCTGTAAGTGGAAATTGGACAAAGTGATTAAAGAGATGCATTCTTTTGCTGGTTTTAAATACTATGGTTCACTTTCTCTCCCTATTTTTGACCCCTTCTTTGGCGCCCCAAAAGAAAATTAAAGGTAAGAGAGCAGTATTCATTAGAGACAACAAGGAGGTGAGAAACTTTAAATCTATCTCAGCTTTGCTTCACTAAATTGGTAAAATATAGAGTAAAAGCAGAAGTTCTATCTGTAAAAAAAAAAAAACCGGAAAAAAAGTCAGAGAAAAAGTCACTAATGTGAAAAAGACACATTAGTCAGAGGGTTGTGCATGTTGGCCACACAGCAACATAGGCCACAACCTATGTGAAAGCAAAGGAGATAATAACAACAAGTTAATTATGAGTATAGGACACAAGAAAGTTGGCTTTTGTCATTTGTAGACTAGGCTGTCAAGGATGGATGGTCAGTTTGTGCACTGTGCAAGAGCATAATATCTACAGGTTCATCACTGGAATTGCAAATATAGATAATAGACACACACACACACACAATTGCAAATATGTATCTCTCACTTCTCTGAGAGCAGGTAGAAAGGACAAAGATTCTCAGTCTTCTGGCAGACTCCTGGCATTTTAGAGACTCCAGCTGGCACCCTGTCCATCTGAATCCCCAAATCATACCCAGTTCTCTCAGAGGCCCAATTTCTATACCTCAGCAGAAACAAATCTCAAAAACCACATCTGAGGAGCCAAGGGAAAAAAGCAGTAGTGCTTACCCCTGGTAGCATGTGTCCCTGTGAAGTGGGAGTTAGGAACCCCTTGGGGTTTTAGAAAGCACCCTTAAGCAACCAGGATGAGAGATAGTGGAGGCATATTACTCAGTAGTACCTTCTTCTAGTTCTTAAAGTTATATTTCATTGGCAGAACTGTCATTGAATTAAATTTAAACTGGAAGTCCCTGATTGAGCTCTAGAACAGAGTTCCCCTGCAACCACCTGGCCCTCACATACTTCCCTTTCTTTAGGTTTGGGCCCTCTGATAAGGCTAGAGGGGTAACTCCCTCCATTCCCATTAGTCTTGGTGGCGTAAATCTGTTATTGTTCAGATTGTTTCCAGAATAAATAAACTTATAAAAATATTTCTTGAGAAATGAGCTACTTTTCCTAATGTGCTCAAAGGCACCCTTTGGACCAGAGACAGACCTATTTGGAGGACACCTGGCAAGCCACTATGAGATAATGGAGCACAAAAACAAAAGCTAGAGAAGAGCAAGCCTCAGAATCAGACAGAATTGACTTTAAATACTAGTAAACCATTTTATAGAAGCCTGAACTTAATTAATCTCTCTGAGACTCAATTTCCTCGTCACTATAGCGGTAATAAGGGATTGTTGGTGGAAGCTTGTATAACTAAAGCACTTGGTGCTTAGTAGGTGTATAATCGATAGAAGTCTGTTCTTCCCTTTTGGGGAGTCCTTGGGAGATGGGAAAGAAGCAAGGAATTCAGTGTCAGAGGTTTCATTGAGAAGGTGAATCTTAATTATTCTCTTGAATGAAGAGTAGGAACTGACTTGGCGCGTGAAAATGTTGACAATATTTTGTGGTGGTCTGTTTCTTTATACCCACCTGCCTTTCCCCTTGTTTCCCCTGGGCACCTTCCCTTTCTATAGTGCATCTAAGAGTAAAAAAGAATAAACTTCCTCTTTTATAAGACATCGAAGGACAAAGGAGAGACTTCCTCTTTTTCAGGATCTCTGGGGCAATGCAGGAAAATCTTAGGTGGTTACCACTATGAGCAAGTGACAATAATAAGTGAGCCAAATTCCACCACATGAGTTCACATTACTGGGTCAGCAAGTCGGTCTCAAAGCCCAAATCAGGTAGCTTAGACTCCAGATCAGTCTACAGAGTAAGAGTTTGATGAGCACATACTCTCTCATTAACAATAGGTTTAGCTTGGATTTTAGCCTATGTGCTCCCCATCTCTGTCTGAGATCAGCCATGCGAAAAAGTGGCTGTCCCACCTTTAGACAACTAACATCCCAGGCTTTGGCGATAGAGTAGCTAAGAACCCAAGACAGGAAAGCCCCTGGACAATAGTGGAGAGGCCACCTGACATGCATGCTTTTCAAAGAATTTAGTACATTTCTCTGGGATCATTTTGCCTAGAATAAAACCTATCTCCCTCAATAGCATTTCATATATGGTGCATATGATCCTAAGAGGAACTTTGCATGGCAAGCAGGCAGAAGGAAGAGACTAGAGAAGAATTTAGAGCCAATACAAACTAGATTGAAGTCACACCAGAAGTTATGAGCTTAGGGCCAGGAGGCAGACCCTCAAATTCTATATAGCTGAGACGTGCAAGTCTCCCAGCTTACAATCTGATTTTATTGGAATAACAAGGACTCAAAGTTCAAATACTCCTATTTGGGGGCCAGTTATTAGCAAATTCTCTAGTATTCAAAAGGCAAAGAGAATATGTTTTAGTGTAGAATTGGCACTAGCTGCCATAACAAATAAACCCTAAAACATATGACAGCTCAAACACCAAAAGTTTATTTTTTTGCTCACATAAGAACCAAAATAGGTATTTCTAATTTGTGGTTGATGCTCCTCCAAGCAATATTCAGAGTTCCTTCATTCTGTGGTTCCATTGTCTTCAACATATGTCTCCAAGTGTTAGAAAGGGAATAAGCATAGAGCCATACATGTAAGGTTCCTGGGCCAGGATGGGAGATGGTACACATCACTTCCACCCACTTTGCTCACAAGACCACACCCAACTGCTAGGGAGGCTGAAAAGCATAGTTAGGCTTGTGAATCAGAAGAAGAAGAAATGGTTTTCTCAACAACTGTCCAGTTACTGACTCAGAAAAAGAACGTGATTTTCAGAGTAGATGAATTTTAAAAAGTATAAATGAATTTTAAAAAGAAAATTCCTTTTTAATTTCTTTTTCCTTTCCAGTTAAACCTGAGGCTCCTTTTAACATAAGAGTCATCTATCGCGAGGGAGCAAATGATTTTCTGGTGACATTTAACACATCTCATTCACAGAAGAAGTATGTGAAAGAACTAATGCATGAGGTGGCCTATTGCCAGGAAAAAAATGAAAATGACTGGATGGTATGTAGATTACCCACATTTATCCATTACAACATTCATAAAGATGTATATATAAATATACTTTATAGGTAAATTTACATAAAATATACAAAATTTAAAACACTTACATAAAACTCTAAAATAAAAAACTTCTTAATGTTATAAATTTCATTGTCCTGGAGGTGAATTTACCTGGGGAGGGCCCATAGCAATTTTGTGGTCAAAATATACCTTTTCTGGGAGAGTCTGCTCAGTCATTAACCTTCTGCCTTCAGCTCAGGTCAGGCTCCCTGCTGGGCGGGAAGCCTGCTTCTCCCTCTCCTACTCCCCCTCCTTGTGTTCCCTCTCTTGCTGTATCTCTCTCTGTCAAATAAATACATAAAATTTTTAAAAAACAAAATGTCCCTTTTCCTGAAAGAAGCTTCAGGTTCCACAAAACCTAGGTCTTCTCGGGGCCATCCCATTTTAGCTCTAATTTTGTTTTTCTTGCTCTATTTTTTTCTTTTCATAATGTTTCTAAATTAGGCTGTTGAATTAACAATACAGAATCGATCCTCTTTATTTGGGGGGTCTCAAAAAGTACACAACTCTCACAGGAAAATCAGACAAAAATCATGACCAAGCCATAGCCACAGTCTGGGTCACAGTTGTGGAATCAGCCTGAAGTAAGGAAGCGAGTGGAATATTTTTCTTCGTTTTTTTTAAAAGCCTGAGTTCTTCATCTGCTTAGTAACAAGATTCATTTGTATCATAATTTGGAGGACTATTTAGACTCTATGAGTTACTGTTGGAATGGTCTAGCTGTCCCAGAAATTTGTCTTGAGGAAAAGACAGGAGAAATGTAGAGTGTCCCAGATTTTCAGGTTTCTCTTAGCCTACTGGCTTAACTTCTGTCTTTTTTGTACCACATGGACAAAAACCAAATGATGGCTTCTCCTTCTCAAGGTGAAGAGTGTCTACTTACCCATACTCTTCCCTTTTCTCAGGCCAGGATTAGCCTTCTTTTTCCACAACATGTTGCTGTACAGTACTTATATTAAATGTAATGTCTGCCCTAAACAGCCTTCTCTGTCTTTCTACCCATCCATCCCACAAACTAGGCTACCTTGATCCTGCCCTCTTGAACCTTCATCTGAAAACGCTCCAGTGGAAAAACAACTATAGCGTAGAAAGGAAGAATCTTGAATAAATGATAGTAGGACAGTCAGTTTGCTACTTGCCAAAAAACCCAAGTTAAATGTTTAACTTGGTCCATATAAAAATAAAATAAAATAAAAAGATGATTTAAGGAAATTATATAAAACTGAAACTATAAACTAGGTAGGGAAAATATAGGTAAATGTTTATATAATCTTGAGATGAAGAAGAATATCCTAAGCATAAAAGCAGTAAAAAAAGGCAAAAGATTGATACGTGTGACTACATAAAAATAAAGGCTTATAAATGTCAGCACATAAAATAATCAAAGTCATTAAGCAACTTAGAAATTAGAAATTAGGATTAAATTGTCACGTATACTACTGACAGATGGTTAATATCTTTCCTATATAAAGAGGTCATATAAATCATTAAGAAAAGGACAAATGTAGAATAGAAAAATTAGCAAGAAACTTGGAAATGTCTCATAAATTAGAAATATGTAAATTCAATAAATACATGAAAACTAATAATTGAATGAGTATAAATGTAAGTAACAATGGAATATTCACTTTTTATTGATCAAATTGAAAGATGTTTTTTCCTCCTTAAGGGTAATACACATTTTTGAAGATACTATTGTCTCTATATTGTTATTTACAATATAGAGTGGTATATTTTCTAGAGAGAAATTATTCCTGCTCACTAACCTTACCACTCCCTTTTATTTCCTTTTGGAATGTGAAATGGGGGAAAAGGGGAAAAAAGAAATTAAAGTATAGAAAGGAAGGTGGGAGCCTGGGAGTGATTTATATCCTCTTGGAATGGAGAGCCCAGCTCACCTGGGCTGAACAAACGTCACCTGCTCACCTGAACAAAGACTCATGGTACTGTTGTCCTCCTTGACCCCTGGTAGCATCATTTAGGAGCTCACACATGGTCCTCCCCATGTCATAGCTTCTTTTCCTAATGAGAGTATCCATGTGACTGAAGACACTCAACTTGAAATGATTCGGGGGATCTGGGTAGCACTTCTTTTTCAATCCTAGACATGTAACAGCGTACTTTGTTCTTTAGCATGTGAACATATCCAGTACAAAGCTGACACTCCTACAGAGAAAACTACAGCCTGATGCAATGTATGAGATTAAAGTCCGGTCCATCCCTAATGCCAACTATTTTCAAGGCTTCTGGAGTGAATGGAGTCCAACCTTCCACTTCAGAACACCAGAGATCACAGGTGGGAAATGACTGTAGAATCTTTGTGCCCTTCATAGGGCTTTGCATGTCAAAGTGTGTGAGCAGGAGTGAGAGCCAGAGAGACTAAATGAACCCACAAGTTAGGACTCCCCCTAGGGTATTCTTACAGTTTTATAGAATGACCTGCTGTCTTTGCCCTTTTGGTGAAGAACAAGGAAGTGGTGGGAGCAAGGTCCTTAGTTGTTGATCAAATGACTCTACTGGTATCGTCAGTGACTCTACTGACCTAGATGCTCTTGGGAGATGCTAATGCTGAACAAAATGCCCATTGACTACCTCCACTTTACCAATTTAGACTGGAATTCCCATGGCTGGTCTCTGTAAAGTGCCTCTAGGGAACGCCTGTGGTGATGGAAGACGGGCAACCAAATGCTGCTCTTCTGTGCCCCCTTTTTCAGAATAGCAAAGATACCCACGTGGTCTAGGAAGCAAGAATGGCTAGAAAAAAACAAAGAGCATGGCTCAGGCAGGCCCCTGAGGAACAAAAACACCGCAAACATATCTTATCTTTGACGGTATGAGGGGAACTGTTCTGCCATCCCAGACTCCCATTCTCAGACTGGAATTTGTCGAGTCTTCAGTACAGAGAATCCACCTCATCATTCTCCTGCAGGGCTTCCTTCTCTTGGTGGTGGGAGTTGGGAAAGAGTTCTGGCAGCTTAATGCCTGTCACTTTTATATTTCAAGTGACAGATGTTCTAGACTGGTCACCCAGTTCAGTACCACTTACTGAAACCAAAATTCTTAGTTTATAAATCTAGTACATCATCCTATTTGCTGAAAAGTAACTTCAAAGAAATAATAGATGGTCCTATGTTACTAAATAAATTCAAAGCACCCTGAAAGCATCCCCTACTACGTGGTTAATGATTGCTAACCAAGATCTATCCTTGCATTCCAGGGAGGATGGATCCTGTTTTACTAACTATTAGCATTCTGAGTTTCTTCTTTGTGGCTCTGATGGTCATCTTGGCCTGTGCATTATGGAAAAAAAGGTGAACTTTAACTAATAAAGAGGATGGTTACTTGGGGTCCCAGACAGTTGGAGCTCTAACCCTATTTATTGATGAAAAAACTACAAAGGGGAATAAGGCATTTCTGGAATTACAGTGCCCATATTCCTCCCCAGCTGGGGGCACTGGTGAATTTCAACCGTTAATTTCATAAGGGATGAAAATATGTAAATTTGACATAGGACAAACCCTCCTCCCAAACTTTCTCTCCTAACAGAATAGAAAGTATGCCTCCAAAATGTTTGGGCGGCTTGGGGTACCCAGGGAAAATGCAGAATGTATTTGAAAGCTTGAATTTCAACACATGACTTTGTGGGACTTTGCATTCTACCCCACGAAAGAGCCATGTTGGCTTCATTACAAAAATGATGTTTTTGGCACATACCTTCAAGTTATTAATGTTCTAGAAAGCTACCCACAGCACAGAGCCATATATTCTCATAAGACTCCAACTTGAAAAAGAACAACTTAGAGCAATTTCCCTGGGTGACTTAGAAAATATTCCTCATCTCCACCAGAAGAAGAGCAGAGGGGAGGAATAAGATGACGACACCTGTATTAGGAGTAGATGAACAGGGTGAGTGTTGGCTTCATAGCTACACCATTGCCAAACTTCACTGTTCCTCTTTCCCAGGGCTCTCTCCCCAGTGCTCACAGAGATGACTGACAATGACCCCTCTGTGAATTGACAGGACACTGAGGCCCAGGGAAAACAAGTCACTTACTCAATCTCACCCATCTAGTTGTAGCAGAGCCAAGACTAGAAATCCGCTCTTTTGATTTCTGGCTCAGAACAAATGGAAAGACCTACTGTGCATGCTCCCACACCATTCATTTCCTCTTTCTCAATGTTCTTTCATTTCAGAATTAAACCCATTGTGTGGCCCAGCCTCCCCGATCATAAGAAGACTCTGGAACAACTGTGCAAGAAACCCAAAAAGGTGAGGGCTTCTGGCGCTTCTACCACAATGTTAGAGGCATCCCAGTACCCAAGAATGATATTGCAGGATAGAGAAAAGTTGAACAATAAGTTTTGGTCTTTTGTGCTTCCCATGACTAGGGTCCCTCATGAGATCCTGGCCGTACCATCCTAGAGATAGGAAACTAAAATGAAGTAAAAGTCTCAGAAGTCTCCCAGGGTGGAGGACATAGCCAGTCCCTTTAGACCTTGATGTGTCAGAGCGTTTCCAGAGGCAGAGTCAACTAGACTTGTGGGTAGTTCTCCAACCTTCTCTGGTAGACCCCTGTCAGAAAGTTCCTTACATCCTTCCATGAACTGAACCTTTGCTTGTGTGTCCCTTTGGAGCACTCTCTATGCCTTCTCTCTTTTTTGGTGCAGAATTTGAATGTGAGTTTCAACCCCGAAAGCTTCCTGGACTGCCAGATTCATAAGGTGGATGACATTCAAGCTAGAGATGAAGCAGAGAGCTTTCTGCAAAACACTTCTCCTCCACAACTAGATGAGACTGAAAAGCAAAGGCTTCGAGGGGGTATGCAGGGCCCCACCTGGCCATCAGAGCATGCAGTCATCGCCCCAAAAACCTTCAGAGGAGATTCACCCTTCGGAAGCCTGGCTGGGAGCACCAGTATGTGTGAGGCCCTTGTGCAACCTTCTTCCAGGTCCCCAGACTTCAGGGAAGGTGGCAAGAATGGGCCTCATATGTACCAGGGCCTGCTGCTTGGGTCTGGAACTACAAATAGCACCATGCCCACTCCATTTCCTTTCCAGCCAGGAATCCTGACACTGAACCCAGCTGTCCGGGGACAGCCCGGGCTCACTTCCTTGGGATCAAGTCAGGAAGAAGCATATGTCACCATGTCCAGCTTCTACCAAAACCAGTGAATTGTCAGAAATGCAGGACTGGAACCATGAAGACCAAGATGACCGAGCTCCTACTTACTTTCCCTCATAGGACAAAGAAGACAAAATCAATGCCAGCCCTCCGTATAATCTACAGGATTCAGAAACATAGGTTGGACCACTCCTCCCCACTCCAGGGTCATTTGGCTTGAGGGAGGAGCACTCTGCTGCAGGCAACCCAAATTATTCCATTATTCCAGAAAGAAAAAGAAGCAGGAAAGAATGAAAGAAAGGGTGGAGGAGAGGAGAAAGAGGGGTGTACAGCGGGAAGAAGGCAAGGGCAGACAGAGGGAAAGGAGAACAGAGATGATATCTTCCATTACTAGGACTCACTGTGTGTCCTGTGCTCTGCACATCTTGTCTCCCTGCATCCTCATGGTAATCCCGGGCACTGGCGCAATTTTTATTGTTATTATTATTATTATTCTCTTTTCTAATGGATAATGCAACTGAGTCTTGGAGGCGTTAGGTAACTTGTCCATTTTGTTCCCCCTCAGCATGGGGTTTGATGGTTGGCATCTAACTCTGCCCACTGCCCTTCAAGGCATGTACCTTCTCCTTGATTAGGGGTCGTTCCCTTTACAAGTGCCACACTTCAATAATATGGAACAGGATGACTATATAATTTATTGTCCAAATTGAGTCATTTTGAAAGTGAAAGGGGACATTATAAATACTCATTCCAGGACAAGCAGCATAAGTCAGGAGTTTCCCAGGCATATGGGGACAAGGCCACCAAAAAAAAAAAAAATGCTAAGAGAAAGAAAGGGTGATGTAGTATGTGAACTACCATGGCTAGCCACGTCTATGAAAACTGAATAAGGCAAGAAAAAGCCACAAATGCCACTTGATTTTGTTTTTCTGAAAAAGGAGAAGCCCAAAATTTCTACTGTTAGTTATCAAACACATGATTCTCTTGCTACCACCACCCAGCTGCATCCCTTGACACAGAAGAATCTGTTACCACCTCTGGATACAGGTGCACTTGAGCAATAAACCAAGAATAACCTTTCTTTGTGTGTAGAGACTGCCCCAACCCAAACATATCTACAGACTGTCCTGAGTTTTATGGCCTTAGATGCTGCCACAAGCTTCAAGGGAGAATTATAAACATACACAGTGAGTGAGCTGACTTGGCCTGGGTCTTGAAGATAAAGAAGATTTGACATGTGTCCCCTTGCCTTTCTTGGTCTAGATGAACTTCTGGTTATTATCTCAAACCAGGTTAAGACAGCTAAATAATCGCAACCCAGGGGAGTGCAGGGGAGGTCTCTCCCACAGGCCCCCAGCCCCTGGGCACCTGTAGAATCACACAGGGCAGCTGAGGCCCAGGAAGTCATGAAGGGCATGGGTTCAGGATTTGGTTTGGTTTTGTCCAGGAGTTTGTCCCTGCTGTTGTTGGGGTTGATATTTCATATCTTTTTTTTTTCTTTCTTTCTGTTTTTAGTTTGTTGAGGAGGTGATGTGTTTTTAATCTCTTTGTTTTGTTTTGTGATATCTGGGAAGGGGGCTTTAAATTCTGTCTAACAGATCTTATTTGCTGGTTTAGCAGCCTAATTATAGTAAGATCATTTATTCTTCCATTGGGCATTATACCTTACAAATGCTTTTCTCTGAATCAGTGAAGAATATAATCTCACATTCCCTTCATGCTTTTGTGATTTTTAAAGCATTTCTGTAAGCATTATCCCTTTCATTTCCTTGACAAGTGTTTATGGAAAGTCTGCTATATGCCAACCCCAAGGCTGGGTGTGAGGAATCAAAGACTAATAAAGTCGGGGGCCTCATAAAGTGAGAAATCTAATAAAAGTGCCAGCTTTGTAAACAAATGATTATAATCACATAAAGTGCTACAATAGAGGCATGATCATTCAAAGGGCCCTGTTGAAGACAATCAGAGAAAATACCATATCTGCATGGAGGAAAAGCAGAATCTGCCTGGTGTGTCAACAGCAGAAGACATTTTCCACCAGGTAGACATGTGTTCTTTACCTTTTGTAGAAATGGGAACCAGGTCTCAAAGAGGAGGTCATCACAGGAAACTTCGTATCAGCCTAGTTCTCTGGTACCTTATCCACCGAGGTCCTATGAAGTGTGTTGTTAGCTTTGACTTATGGGAAAACTGGGAGACAGAAAGGACAGGTAAGTCATTCCACCTGAGGTGTGAAGTCAGGACTTAAAGCCCGAAGTTTGTTTCCCTGACATAATAGACAATCTCTCAAAGAAATGAGAGCATAAGTCTAGAGGAAGATCCAAGTTGCTCCAGCTCTAAAATCCTGTGTTTCAGTATTGTTGAGTACAAATGATCATTTGAATTTTGTGTGTGAGTGTCTGTCTTTTACTGGAGGGATTTAAAATTATTGTATTATCCTCTTATAATCATAACTGCTGCTAATGTGTGATCTTATACTCAGGGATAATGTATAATATCAGATTACAAGTTAGTTCTGACTGACCTCCTTTCAGATTTCATTAAGAAAGAAAAGCTGGTGAGAGACAGGGCAGAAGGCAGAGATGTAAACTGCTAGTTCTATAGAGCATGAAATGATTGCTGTTTTGACAGGCAGCTCATTTGGTCAAATAAACAATCCTGGCTGGATCTAGGGAGCCTTGGCGTGTTCAACTGATTTTCCACTAGCTTTTGCCTCACCTGTCCTTCTGGTTTCCATGGAAACTGGCTTCAGAAAAGCCAAGGATAGGCCAGTTCAGATGTGCATATATGTGTTTCCATAACACTTCTGGAGGCACTATAAGATGGAACTGGCCAGGAAGGTGGTGAGAATATGTGGTAAGACAACTGGAATGGTACAGATCAGATGGCATTTGTCAGCTCAGTGGTTTTTCTTTGGGGTTGTTCTAAAAACTCTCCAGAATTCACTACAGTGAAGGTCTCTGATTGGACCACATACTTCCCATGGGCATTACAAACATTTTGCAGAGCTGCTAAGTATCTAAGTATCCATTGTGTGTTACCATCTCATATTTAATTAAATGCTATGGAACTCTCTATGCCTGTGCTTGTCGTCTGTGAGGAAAAAGGGACAGAGTGGGCCACAGTTCTCCTCAGCCACTGAACACATTCTGGTGTCATTTGCTGTCATTTTATATTTGGATCTCTGGGGGAAACTCACTCGGTAATTAAGTAATGAATTCACAAATTAAGGAATTAATAACAGTTTGTTGAGTATCTGTTTTACGTTACTTTGTCCTGTGCTAAGCACTGGAGTTACAGAGATGAGATGTTTCCATTTCACCATCACCGGGGGCCAAAGACACACAGGAACAGTTACAATGTCATATCACATACTTGAAGGCCAGGTATCACCAGGATTCTCAGTTGAAGCAATAAAAACAAATGTAGGCTGATTTTTCAGAAAAGGAATTTAAAAAGGCTACTAGAGTCCTCCCAGAAAATTCAAAGGGATCGAAGAACCAAACATGGAGTTCACGAAGCTGTCCCTTCCCTCTAGCACAGGCATCTTCAAAACCTGGTCAACCTCCTCCACCACCACCACCAACCCCAGAGTAGACCTGACCACCATGTCTGGCAGCTTCACGTCCCTGGAATCTGCAGTTAGGTGTAACAATGCCTACCTAGCTCAGGTGCCTGGGCTCAAGCAGTGAGAAGCAGAGAAGAGAAGAACTTGTGTTTGCCTCTTCTGCAGGAAGAGGCTGTGCCTCGTAGATTGGGGTTGTCTCCAAATAAAGGAATGAATTGCTGCCGCTGGCTGAGGAAGGAAAACAAACAAACCAGGAGCAGCAATGTGGAGGAAATCACACTTGATGTGGCAATGCAGTGGAAGCAGGAATGTGACAGAGATACAGGAACCCGCAGGATGTTTCCTGGCAGAGAAAGCTGCTCAAAGTCATGGAGCTGTGACAGAACATGGGGCGTTGGGGGAGGTATAGATACAATAGGTGATGCCTCCTTGTCTCCCTCCATTGCAAACAGTAAGGTGTTGGTTTTTCCCAAAAGTCAGACCCAGGGCACTTTTATAAAAAGTAATACATTGCTGCCTGGAACACTTTATTTTAACTAAGAACATCTGACTGTATGCCCATTCAGCACTCATCTGTAAGAAGAGCAAAGCTGCTCCTTTGGGTTGTGGGCTGTTGACCATCATCTACTCTTTCCAATTTTGCCTTCTTTAAGATGGATAAGGACCTTCAAACACTTAAAAAAAAATGTAGATGCCTAACTTTGTAAAGGTATTTAATTTTTCAAAATGTTTTAATTTTTTTAAAATTAAATTTAAAATTAATTAAATTTAAAATTAATTTTCTAATTTTTTAACTTTTAATTATTTAAACTCTTCAAAGGTATTCAACAGCCCTGTCTCATGCTATCATGTTTTCAGCCCTGTGACAGCATTTTTTCATGACAAGCGTGCCTTTGTCAGTTTTTTTTCAAACCATTGAAGATAGTTCTTGTAGATCCACATGAGTCTTTCTTTGCATACTCAAACTTCATCAGCCTTATAATATGATCACAGTAACAGGTCCGGTTGGCCTACACAAGTCTGAAACACGCAGGACTGACATGGGTGAGTTTATGTTTCACTAGAAGATAACCTGCTAGCAGCCAAGTCTCAGCAGAGGTGTTAACTGTACCTCACAGAGAGAATGAAGCGTGCTGGTTCATTCGGCAGGTGGTTCAGTGGAAGCCATCCAGAGGCAGAGAGTCTGCTGAGCGATGGCTAAGACGGTATTAAGAGAACTGGTGGGGAGCAATGGTTAAGCATTTGACAGGCCAGTCTCAGAAGTTTTGATTTAGTCTTCAGGGAATATACGTGGAAAGATTTTAATCAGGGTTGTGGCATAATAAATTTTATGTGTGTATCAGGGTTAATGGAGGAATCCTGTAACACCTTAGGCTTACTTCTATTCACCACATTGATTTGGCATTATCTGATCTGACTCCCCTTTGGGCTTCTAAGTACTCTGGCAGAGAGAACTGTGACTTACTGGTGTGTATGTGTGTTGTTAAACACAGTACCTAAGAATCAAGAAGGCACTCAATCATAACATGGAATGAATGAATCAGCATGCTAGTGAATGATATTAGTCAGTGTGCTTCCTTATTACCATTCAGGGTAGATTAATGCCAGGATAGGAGGCTCAGAGACACTGCATCCCTGAGAGAGTAGCATATCTGGCAGCCACGTGTAGGGAGTCGGTTGCCTTCCCCATCCACAGTTACCTCCCCAGCTGCACTCTTAACCACTGTAACCACAGAAGTGGGGAAACAATAGGGTGGGGGAAAGAATTTTTCAAAGCTTCATTTTTCAAAGCTTCATTTCTCTGGTGAATATCTACATTTAATTTTGTTTATTTACTTACTTAGTGTATTTCTGATGCACAGTGAAGTCTAATCTAACTTTACATTTTAATGGCTCATGGCATTTCTGTGGGATTTGTGTATCTCTTGCAATGAGGTAGCTGTTAAGGCAAAGAAAGTATGATGCATAAAACTTGGTGGGTCAGAGGAATACATTAACACTCATGAAAAACACTGGGGAAAACAAATGTGAAGCAAACAACACAAGAAGACCCAGAGGTTTGAAAAACAAAATTTTGATGTCAAATTCTGCAGAAACAGTTGAGCTGATCTGGTGGACCCTCAACTATAAATTAGGAGGGTCAATTCCTTTCTACTCTGGTAAAAGCTTCTCAATGAGAAGAGAACTCCCAGAGGCTGAGAAGGGCTTTTTCTTTTTTTTATGACAAATTATTTTGTTGCAAATTATGAATTGGACTGGTCATTACAAAAAGGATAAGTAATCAGAAAATATTTTAATATTAAGCCAAAGACACTGTTGTCTACTGATAACAATGAAATACTACTTTTATAGGTTAAGGAATAATTAGCTTAGATAAAAATTTAGGAAATGCTCTTCCATGAGACTGATGAATATGCTGTCAAGTCCCTTCTTCACACATCAACAAACTTTCATGGATTTAAATGTAAGGGTGCCAATGCAGATTTGAGTGATGCTTAGGATTAATTTTTTAATTAAAAAAAGCTTTAGCAAAATAAGAATAGGATATAGGCCAGAGTCTTGCTCAATGGTAAAATATTAAAAGTACCCCATTAAACTTAGAAATAAAACAGAAGAAATTCTACTGTCACCACATTTAACATTGTTTTTGAAATGCTAGAAAGTGCAATTAGACAAGGAGAAAAAGCGAGAGGCATAAATATTAAATAGGAGGAAACTAAGTGATCATTACTGGCAAATGAAATGTTTGCAAACTCAAAGGGATCAAGTAAAAAAATACACTAAAAGACACAGAGACTTTATTAAAGCCTTTGACTATAATATTTCCACTTGTTGAATTATTTCTTTAAATCTTCATTGAATATTTATTATGAAACAAATACTTGCTTATTCCTCAAAATTTAAGAAACACAGACATATATGATGAAACAAGTAGAAGACCTCATTCCCCAATTCACTGCTCAGAAATAATCATATTTAATAAGTGATGTGTAGTCTTCCACATCATATTGTTTCCATATTGTTTTAAATATCAATATGGAGAAATATGTGTTCAAGAAGAGCCTGCACAAGTCTGGAGAAGAAAAGAATTGAGAAGAAACTGACCAAATGAGTGATTTTGACATTTATTCATTTTTTAAAGATAATATAAATTACACTCATTTTATATTTAGAAATGACAAAATGATAAAAATTATCAGTGCAAAAAGCTACAAAGTTACTTGCCTAGAAATTATAGATATCCCTGGTTAGATTTTCCTTTTTTCTTTTTCTTTTTAATTTTTGTTTTCTGTTTTTTGACAATCATAGACATAGACATAGAGAACCTATGTGTCCAAATCAGGGTACTTATAAAAATTTCATTTACTTCTAAGTAGGGGAGAAAAGGTAGATTATTTAATAGAGATTAGAATAATACACTAGCCATTTGTAGATAAAGGTGGAAGTCCTGACTTCTAAAATAAATTCAACATAGATCAAAGATATAATGTTAAAATGAAAACAAATATGATAGAAAAGATGAGCAAATCATTTTATACTTTTTGAATGTGAAAAGCATTTCTAAAATGCTTTTCTAAAATAAAATCACAAAACCCAGAAACCATAAAAGAAGCGATAAGCTTGAGTAGGTAAAATTTAGAATATTTTAATTTCTTTATGAAATTAAAAAATGCACAACAAAAAGAAGATAAAAATAAACTGTAAAAACAGAGTAACTACAAGATAGGCACAGTGCTAATATCCTTAGTATCCACAGTCTTTAGATCAATAAGCAAAAAATGAATAATTTAAGAGGAATATGAACAAAACACATTAGCAGATGGTTCACAAAAGCAAAATTTATTCTAAAAATAGGAAATAGGAAATATGCTCTCTTTCATTCAGAATAAAAAGTGCAAATAAAATAATGAGGTAAATATTTTGCCTATTAAATTGTTAAAATTAAAAATATTGCTAAACTTCAATGCTGGGAAAGGCATATGAAAATAGGCTTTTTCATATACTTTTGATAGAACTATAAATCAGTGAAACTTTTAAGAGGATGCTTTAGACATACATGACAAAAATCTAAATGTGTATATTCAGAAATTCCACTTTCAAGAACTCTCTACAGAAATAATCAGAGGGGCTCAAAAATACATGTACCAAAATATCTATGCGCCACTGTTCAAAAAGGAGAAAAATCATAAATATTCTACATAAAATATGGTATATCCATACTATGGAATAATAACAAAGTCACTAAAAGAAATATGGTAGAGATTTAGATAAATGATAAAAATGTCTGTGCCATTTTGTCATAGGCTTCTAGGAAGGGGAAATTCTGTAGAGGTCTCTGCCTCTCTCTTACTCCCTTCCTCTATCATTTCCACAATAAGAAAATACCAGATTGAGCTGTGTAACTATTAGCTGTTGCTGTGTTGATGGTCAGTAACAAACCATGCCAAAACTGAGTGGCTTTAAACAGCATCATTTATTGTCACAAATTGTTCATCGTGTGGGAGTTGGATGACCTAGGCTGAGTTCTGCTGGGTGATTCTACTAGTATCAGCTGCAATGACTCTGCATCTGCAATAGAACAGAGTCAACTGACTTATGCTGGGTTCAACTGGGAATACACTGATCTGTGAGTTGCCCATCTTTTTTTTTTTTTTTAACATAATTTTTTTATTTTTTATAAACATGTATTTTTATCCCCAGTGGTACAGGTCTGTGAATCACCAGGTTTACACACTTCACAGCACTCAGCAAAGCACATACCCTCCCCAATGTCCATAATACCACCCCCTTCTCCCAAACCCCCTCCCCCCAGCAACCCTCAGTTTGTTTTGTGAGAGTTGCCCATCTTTTTCTTGAGAAAATACAGAAAGGGAAATTAGAGGATCGATTCCATTTATTATAGCACCAAGAACCATAAGATACCTGAGAATAAACCTAACCAAAGAGGTAAAGGATCTGTACTTGAGGAATTACAGAACACTTATGAAAGAAATTGAAGAAGACACAAAAAGATGGAAGACCATTCCATGCTCTTGGATCAGAAGAATAAACATTGTTAAAATGTCTATACTGCCTAGAGCAATCTATACTTTTAATGCCATTCCAATCAAAATTCCACTGGTATTCTTCAAAGAGTTGAAGCAAATAATCCAAAAATTTGTATGGAATCAGAAGAAACCCCGAATCGCTAAGGAAATGTTGAAAAACAAAAATAAAACTGGGGGCATCAAGTTACCTGATTTCAAGCTTTACTACAAGCTACTCCGTCTTACTCTTTTCATAGTAGAGGTGCAAGAGAGGAAACAGAAACACAAAGACCTTCTGAGACTGAAGTCCAGAACTAGCACACCTGTCACATCTGTCATTTGTACCTCATCCTATTGGACAAAGAGATCAAATAGCCAAACCCAGGCTCAAGGAGTGAAGAAATACTTTTTTTTTTTCTTTATGGGAACTCTGAAAGATAAGGTAAAGCATGTAGATAGGAAAGGGATAGAGTTGAGACATTAATGCAGCTCCTTCAGTCACATTTGAGGATAGATATGCGGTCAAATTTACAGGACAACACAAATGTTGTCCCTATCTGAGGAAGCTCTCCTCTCCCATTCACACAACAACAGCACCACCGCAGACACCTTCTCTCCATTCCTTAATGATAGGGCTTTTTTTCTATAATTGTACTGTGGATTTGGGGGGAAAGAGAAGTGGCTGGGCAATGGAAGGATTTCAATATTCATAGATCTCTCAATCTAATAGCAGCAAACCTAGCCATTTCTCATATGAATTGTTAAGTGAGAGAAAAAACACACACACTCCTAAGCATGAAATTTAATTTTTCCCCTTCGGTGTGATTGACTGAGTTAAAGTCATGTGGGCATCCCTGGACCAAAGATAGTCACTAGAGAATGCCTTGCACTAACAGGCTTGGAAATGGCTCACTCTCTGGACCTGGGAATGAGATAAGTCTCAAACAAAATTAAGGGTGAGAGGAATGAAATAAAGGATATTAAAGAAGCAAACTAAAGTGTCTACTAAGAAAATCTCCTTTTTTAAAGATTTTATTTGTATATTTTAGAGAAAGAAAAAGAGATAGTGAGAGAAAGAGACAGTGCATGAGTTGGGGAGGGGCAGAAGTAAAGAGAGAATCTCTAGCAGACTCCCTGCTGAGGATGGATTCTCAACATAGGGCTCCATCTCGGGACTCTGAGATCATCACCTGAGCTGAAACCAAAAGTCAGACACAACCGACTGAGCCATTCAGACAGTCCAAAAGACTTTTTTAAAAGTATATATAAAATACTTTATATATATATATATATATATATATATATATGGTATATAAAGAGAGAGATAGAATATTAAAGTTAGAATATGCTTTGAAAAAAACTCTGGAAGGCAAAGCTCGAATTTTTCAGTGGTTATTATTAAGGAGAAGAATGGAATGATAGATGAGAATATAAAAGTAAAAGACTTTTCAATTACTGTTTTTGTCTCTTTTCCTTTTCGGAGGGAGTGTATATGTTTTATTACTATAACAAAATAATTAAAAGAATAAAATGTTTCTCAATATAATTCTTACTTGGAATTAAAACTTTTGTTTTTTTTTCTGTAAAGTTCATTTTTCTAGAATAACATTGATATTGACTTACTCAACTAAAAATATGCAAATAATGAATCATGGAACACAACATCAAAAACTAATGATGTACAATATGGTGACTAACGTAACATAATAAAAAAATGAGATTTTCTTGTTCTAGATCCATAATCTGATTTCTTTTTGTGGGTGACACAGAAGTGAGCTTCAAGACGTCCTATCCTCGCATCTTGTAAATAATTTCTGAATTCCACCATAGTTCATCAAGCACATTGTAGTTGCAAATTGCAGTGATAGATGCTATGAAACAAGGTGAAATGCAAGAGCACCTGGCTCTAGGGGTCCCAAACAGCACAGATTCAGCCACTTACCACTGATAAAACCCAGTAGTGAAACAAGAATTTATTTCAGCAAGGCCAACATTAGGAAGACAGAGGACTAATGGTCCAAAGCCTGTCTCCAGAGTGCTGAAAAAACTTCTAGGTTTATATAAGGAAAATATGGGACCCAGGTTGGTGGGTATGTTTAGCCAAGCATTAAAGATAAGGCCAATCATTGCTCTGGGGACAATCATGCAGGGTCTGGCCAACTAGCATCAGGGCAGCCATTATTGTTTAAGGGGGTGGTTTCGGTTCCCATCATGGGATGCTTTGCCTGCCAGGTCCTTTGCCTAAGTTAAGAGATAGGTTGGAAAAAAGAACTTAATTCATTAGAAAGTACAGACCAAAGTCAAACTGGAGGTAAGCCAAGTCCTGTGTCAATATAGTATGTCTCTATGGTTCCCATCTCTTCTTCTTCATCCTTTCTGCTATATTGTCCTGGTAGAAATCTCACAATCCTGCCAAGTGGTGTCCATATAAATTTGTGCTTTCCTCTATTGGTGTTTGGCAGTACTTTCTCCCTCCAAGGCCCTCCATGATTCCTGCCAAACCTCCACCTCTCCAAATCCCCCCATTAAACCTCAACCCTTCTCATTCCCAGCGGGTATTTTTGCCTTTACTTTGAGAAAACTAGGCCACGACTCTTATTCCTCTCTTCATATTTCCATCTACAAACTCCCAAATTCCCATAAATACCTACCAACTCTTCTCCCAGTCAAAGGATGAGACATGCCTCTGTCAGTAGAAGACCAACTCAACCATTACTGTCCTTTACCCTTCCTTCCCCCACTCCAGAACTTTGTCCCTTCAATCATGTGATATCTCCTATACTTTTGCTATTTCCATTACATTCATTGGCTTTTTACCTTCAAGACTTTCTTATCGATCCAGACCTATACCCTGAGCTTTAGAATAATGTCCACTAAGCTGAACTTCCATGAGTAAATATATCATATGCCTTTTGATCAGGGTTAAATTTCTAGCACCTAGGACAGTACTCACTGGTAGTACTGAATATTTGCTTAATAAATACTTTCTGGTTGAGTGAATGCTCAACTGCCTATCTGTTTCTTACCTAGATATCCATAGAACTCTCAAAAGAGCTCTCCATTTACCCCACCGGTAGCTTCTCGAATTTGTCATTTCCCAAGTCTGGTAGAGAAGCTGCCATGATTTGATGAACTTAAGAGACCCTGAAAAGAAGGACAGTAGATGTCTCATGTATAGACTATATGAACTGGGGTTTTCCCTTCCCTTCCCCTATATGCCTCATCTGAGAACCATAGAACAGGAGGCATCTTTGTGGCTCAGTCAGTTAAGCATCTGACTCTTGGTTTCAGCTTAGGTCATGATCTCATGGTTGTGTGATCAAGACCAGCATCAGGCTCTGTGCTCAGAAGAGACATCTGGAAATATATAAGTCAGGACAAATTATGGGAGCCTTAAATGCCATGCCATAGGTCTGAACTCTCAAATGGTCTTGGGGAATTACTGAATATCTTTAATATCTTTAAGAAATGAAGTGACATGATTGAATCTGAGGTGTAGGAAAAATCATCCTGGTATTAGCATGAAGGGTAGAGGAAAAGGTATAAGACTGAAGGCACAGACTTACCTGTGGACCATTTCTACATTTGAGGTAGGAAGAACTCAACATGTAAAATGGGGAAGGAGAAAAAGACACCAAAAAAAAAAAAATCAGCTGACTCAAAAAACTGCTGTAAAATAATAGCAAACCCTTCTATACAGCTTATTTAGCACCAGCTGAAGTTCTAAGTGCTTCCCATATATTAACCCATTATCTCTGCTTAGCAGATGAGAAACTGAGCTGTGAGAGATCAAGTAGTTTGTCTACACTTATAAAGCTAGTAAGCCACACAGAATCAGATTTGAAACCAGGCAGGCTGACTCTGGCATTTTCACTCTTAACCATTTCTTGGCAAGGGAGGGAACAAAGATCCTTGGGTTTCTAGCTCATGTAACTGAAGACTACAGACTGAGATAAAAGTTCGCTCAGTATTAGTAGAAGATAGGGTGGGACTAATGGAGGCCACGGAAAGGAGTAATGAATTTTATTTTGGATCTGCTGATTTCAAGTGAACGTGAGTGACATGTGCAAATGTCTGTTACCTGGGCTCTTGCAACGGAAGAAAGTCAAGTCTCCTTTCCTGCCATTTTTTGGAGCTGGCATTATGTGTTAGAGCTAATATCTTAATGATGTTCTGATTTTTAACTCTATCTGATTCTAAAAAATTTCCCCACAATTTCTATCTGTAATAATAGTCTGCTTTGTCAGTAGACAATACTCACAAACCCTGAAAACTTCCCATAATTTATTAAATTAGGATGATTAGTTATTCTGCTGAATTATTTCCAGATAAGATTGTTCCAATTTAATTCTTCCCTCCAAGATGAAACAAAAAAGTATCTGATGTCTGGTCAGTTCACCAGGGCTTCAGTGAGGTACATTCCAAATGGTATGGAAATAAGATAGCCCACAGAGCAATATTATTTTTACTGTGATATTTTATACACAATTAATTAGAACAGAGGTATAGAAAAGTACCCTACAGAGACTAATTTCACCCTCAAATGGGTGAGGTAAGCCAGATCCTCAGTGATTCCATTGACATGTCTAATTAACATATCTAAAGTGAAAAGTGTGTCCCTTTCATGGGTAGTTGCTCAGCTATGAAACATTGAGAAACAGAGAGGTCAGGGAGGAATTTTTGTTAGTTCCCTCCAGGGATTGTTATGAAAAGAATATTATGGTCTTATTGGCAAGATGAATGCAATGCAATAAACTGTCAGCCTAATTTCATTAAATATTCTAATACACATGCCCTTTGTTCTTATTCCAGTGACTAAATAACCTTATAATTGTTTCCAACAAAGAACCTGCCTCTAGGGCAAAAATTTTCTCATTTACTAACATAAGTAACCTGGTTCCAGCATGTGAGATAAGACATAGCTACAACTCCCCACGGAAAACTCCTGTGTGGACATAGATGGAAAATTCCTAGCTCCTCTACATAGAGGGAGATAAAGGATGAATTGTCTCAGAGTTGGCATAGCATGAATTTCAAGATCTAGAATAGAGCCATAAGGCCAAGAGACAAGACAGGCCAAGTGGAGAATCATTACCTAATGTGGTTGTAGAAGTTGTTTTCTTCGTTGCTAATATGACCAAGAATAGAAAGACCTCGGTTCTATACTCCTCCAACCTGGCAAATACCTTACTCCACATGGATTAGCAGGACCACCAAACATGTCTCCCTGAGAAGATGGAAGGCAGGGCACCTGGGTGGTTTAGTCAGTTAAGCACCTGCGTTCAGCTCAGGTCATGATCCCAGGGTCCTGGAGATTTAGCCCATGGGGCTCCCAGCTCAGTGGGGAGTCTTCTTCTCCCTCTCCCTCTGCCCTGCTCATTCTCTCTTAAAAAAAAAAAAAAAATGAAAGAAAGAAAGGAAGAGGAAGAAAAGAAAAGAAAGGAAAAGAAAAGAAAGAAAGAAAGAAAGAGAAAATGGAAGGCAGTGGGGACTGCTATTTTAAGTGGTAGAAACAGCTAATGGTCCACTAAAATTTGTACTCTCTCCCTATTAGATAGATTTGCATTGGCAGGAAGATTTCCTGATTGAGACCACACTTCCCAGCCTCCCTTGCATTTAGATGTAATCATGAGACTAGTGTCATCAAGCAAAATGCAAGCAGAAGAGATGTGTGTCCCTTCCAGACCATACCTTTTCAGAAAGTTCTTCAGCCTTCTCTACATACTCTTTCCCTTCAGATACCTCGATCTCAGTGACTACAGAGCCTGAGAAAACAGCAGAATCATAAAATGGAGGAATCGTGCAACCCAGAATCACCACCTGGAGGAAAGCTATTCACTGACCACAAACTGGATACATAATACTGCTTCAGGAATGAAAAAGAAATATCTATTGTATGAGCTATGATAAATTTTAGGGTTTATTTACCACAAATGTTACCTAACATGCCATGTGTATGCCCTCTGCACTGCTTAGTAGCATCGGAGAACAAATTGCTAAGTGACTAGACTAAGAGCTGAATCGTCGCTCTCTCCCATCCTCAAACCCAGAGGAGGCTCTCTGATCTGGCCTCAGCAAGTGTGAGAATTGCATTCTCCATAGTAGATGAGTGGCTTGGCATTCCAGTTGCTATGAGCTCGCTCAACATAGGTCTGTCTTAGGAGATGGACCCACTCCCGGCGGGCTGACACATTCAGAATCTCAAGGCTGGAAGTCTCCAGGACTCAGCCCTCCAATCAAAATGCCTCCTCCCAAGAGTGCTATTTTGCTCCTACACATGCCTGGGGGCACATATATTTTCTTGGTACCTCCTTCATATTTTCAAGACTCTGATGGCAAGGAGAGGATGGCCCAGCATTGACAAATGGGCCAGGAAACCTTGCATCATCTGCCTTATGGAGGAGCCTAAAAGTGGGTTCCAAAGATGAATTCCCAAAACAGTTTGAAAGCTTTCCTCACTGGTGTACCCTAAAGTTCCAGAAAGCCTCCAAGTCTTTTTTTCCTGATAGGTTGACCCAGGACGTGATCCCACAAAATCCTAGTCTTCTACCAAGAGGGCCAACTGAGCTCACCTTCCTTTTGTCACCAGAATCACTTGTGACTCCTGTTCACGCATGTGTGGGCATTTGTTGACTTTAAATCCCTGGCTTAAAATATGAAGACAGAAAAAAAAAAAAAAAAGACCATTAAATTCCAGAATAAAATAAATTTTATTTGTATTCACCAAGAGACACATTAGAATAAGTAAGCTCAGGAAATTTTACAAAGTCAGATGTTCTTCCAATCTTTTTATCATCACCCACTGCTAAAGACTGGAAAGAGAGGGAACAAATAGAGATTTGGGGAAACATCTACCTTTACCCCTGTAAGAGGAATGACTGTAACAAGAGGTACATTATTTCACCAAAGAACCACTTGCCAGTCTCACTTCATGGCTTGCTTCATTCCTTCCTTCCTTCCTTCCTTCTGTTCTTCCTTTCTTTCTGATTTAAAAATATATCCTCAGCCATTTAAGCAATGCATAGGATCCAGGCCATTAAGTAAGATGACTGAAGATCTATTGCTTTTAAAATCCTAGATCTTTCAGAAACTTTAGTTTACACCTTATCAAGAATCTATAGCATTGGACGTCTTTCAAAGTCATTCCACTCTCTGAGAGTCCCCGATTTCCGAAAGAATTAACAGACAGAAAGTCATAATCTCCAGGATTTTGTCATCATTAAAATGAAATAGGCATCCGTGTCAATAGAAGCACTGACACCAGCATAATAGTTCAAGAACTCTTCTTTCGAAACCTGAGAGGGATAAAGAGCAGGAGAAAAAGAAGGACATGGTGTCAAAATATGTGAGACATGGTAAGGCATTTTACATTCTCCCTGAAATGTTTTCAATGGAGTCTGATCTGCCACTGATGATCAAGCAAAGTCAGGTAACTGACTCTGAGATCAGGGAACCTGGCTTGCCCCTCCCTTCTGAGATGGGGCCCTTGCACGGTAGGCTAAAGACCCACCTGCCCACTGGCCATCACCTTTTGCATTAAGATAAAAATGTTTAGAGCTGTGCTATCCAATACAGTAGCCTCTAACCCCACATGGCTTTTTAAGTTTAAATTTGTTAAAATTAAACATAATGAAAAACTGAATTCCTCTGTTGCACTAGCCACATTTCCATTGCTCAATCGCCGTACGTGGCTAGAGGCTGACATCTTGGAGAGCACAGATGGAGAACATTCCCATCATCACAGAAGGGCCTATGGGACCATTCTACTCCAGAGCATACTTGGCATGATTATACTTGTGATTATTATTAATACTTTAGAGAAATTTATAGCATAAATGTACAGGTTAAAAAGCTCTTTAAGGAAAGGAAGTTTAAGTAAGATGACTGAAATAAAGGATAGAACTAGAGAATGGGGTGCTTCTCAGGATCCTTGGACACCCAGGAATCCACGATGGCTGGGATTCAAAAACAGGATGTAAGGCACTAGCCACATGGGAGGTGCTAAAAGGCAAACTTCTCATTTTGGTCAGGATGTGTATTCGTGTTTCGTCATTGGCCCTGTGAAGCCTATAATGGGCAATGAAATTAAAAGAGCAGAAATCAGCCTGTGGGATCCATTTCTTTCTCCCCCCTCTTAACCCCCCCTGTTTCTTAATACAAACACACAGAGTATTCTATTCCCCACAGTCTTAGGGGTACCACTCAGAGGCTGGGCATTGCGGGAACTTGCTTGGCCTGCCAAATGGGAGGAGTCCAACCCTGCAGGAAAAGGAATATAGACATCAAATTTTCAAACTCTCATTCTTGGCTCAAAATAAGTGGGGGTGGGGAGGGTAAAGTTACATTTTGTCCTTTTAAAAACATGAGCAAGTACAATTTGAAAAGGGCCTTATCATTTTCAAAGAAGAAATTTCATCCCCTTCAACTGAATTATCACACAAGCAACATTTTAAATGATCCAAAAGCACCATCTGGGAAGTAAACTTTTAAAAGAAGCATGATATGTAACATGTTAGCTATTAAAGAGAAAAATATTTTGGAAAGACTTTAAAACAGAAACAAAAGCTAGATGAACTCTTTTAGTACAGGGTTGTTAATGTTTCAAGTCTTCAATTGAGGGAATTATGTTAAATTAGAAAATCATGTGAATGTCAAGACACAATATGATAATGTGGTAAATTGACAAAGTTGGTATTAGATATTAAATTAGATCTAACTTTGGAGCTCAAAATCTTCTTAATTTCTGGTTTCTCAAAGCAATATCTTAACTGTTGACATTATGACAAATTCTTGCTTTCAATGCATACATAGCTTACCCACTACAAGCATGTATAGATTTTTTAAACAAAATATTTGAAAATTTATATCATAATGTCACTGAAATTCTGCTTTATAAAACACCTTTTCAGCCTCAATTTCAATTAAAGATACTATCAGGATAAGATTTACATATAGGAACTCCTCACTATCTAGAAATGGTTTGAGTCACAGTTAGATAAATAAAGTCTTGCCAATGAACAATTGGCCTAGGGCCATTTTCAGATATGTGGGAATTTTTTATGACTAGCATTTTAATTACATTTATGTGCAAACAGATATCTCCAAATACCTGTAAAACATATATGCACATAAGCCAGCACAGCTCTTATAATCTTTACATAATGACTTGCTTAAGAACCCATCCTTTTTAGTGTTGGTGAGACAGAAGTAGATTTTCACTCAAACCCTAAGTGAGCTCAATTAGAGGAGCTTAAATTAATGGTGATTTACTCTATTTACTGTGCAGCTTCAAAGATTATCTTAAATAAATGGTTGTAGAATGATGTTGCTAAATGAGATTTTAGGCATGACTCAGGATGAAATCTGTGGAACAGGGTTTATTCTGCAGTCCCCTTGGAAACTAAAAGAATGATCTGGGTTTCAGAAGGTAATGCCTGGTGTTTGGTAATGCTCTGCGTTTGTGCTGCACTTTATCCCATCAAGGTGGAAGCAATCGGAGGCTCACGATAACCCCGGCAAGAGAAGCTACTCTGCCATCTGTCATTTTCTCTCAATTACAGGTTCCTTTTCTGTTCCAAGGCACTCTCAGAGCACGGGCCATCATCAGTTCCGCATGTGGTCTGAGTGTTTCTAGGAGACCAGCAACTCAAACCTTTCAAGTATAAGATCAAGATGTTCCCAGAATCAATACCCGTGTCTGAGTGCCAAATGCAAAGGTTTGTAAAGAAAAAGTTATTCAAGTCTTTCATGACAGGATTACAAACTACATACTCAGATCTTGCTTCAAAATTTCAGGTGCTTGAGCTCTGAGTTACAGGGTCCCTCTTAAACTTATTATGGGGTCTCGTGCAGAATGACACATCTGAGCCGCGCGGCACTTGTCCCTATGTTGGGAATGAGAGTGGGAACAGGAAACTCATGGTGCTCACAAGAATTTTGGTGAAACAGAAATGGCATCAACCATGTTCCATGGCTGTTAGAATTTGTGTCATACTCCAGAGAAATCATAAACAAATAAATTCCATTTATGAAGAGTAAGAAGACTCTAGAACAGGTCGGTTCATTTTGAGATTTTTCTTTCCCTGATATGATATACCTTTCTGGTTGTTGCAAGTTCCATTATCAAAACCTCAGCTACTGGTCGGTGGTTCACATTTTCAGTGTGTTCACTCCTAAAGAGCACCTTTCACTCTATTCTGCTGAGGGAAGATACTGGCTTTGGCGAAGCAGGTGTGAAAATAAAACAAGAAGGTTATGCTATTCTCAGAGAGGAAGAGCTGCTTCACCACAAGCTTCTCACCACACCAACTGAGGTGGCAAAAGAACTCTTCTCACACAGCAGCTTCTCAGAACCCCCATCAATCATTTGTTTATGTTTCTTTCAACAGATTTCACTCGTCATCTGTTTTATAAGACATAATTTTAAGGGACTCATTTGGTAACTTGGTTGTTTTTTTTTTTTTTTTAAGACAAGGAAAAAACTAGTTATCTCTCTCTAAGTTATATAGTTTCCACATCAGCAACCTGGAGGAGTAGGAGCACACTTAGAAACTGGCTTTCCAAAGGATCAGTTACATGAAGATGACATTATACTATAACCTATCAGATCCTTTGGCAGCTTTATTTTTCCTTGAATCATAAGCATTTCTAAAAATTGAAAACTTTGCTGCTTCTTTCAATAAGCTCTTAATTTACAACAGCAGCTTACAATTTCCAGGAAAGCAAGTTTGTTGACCAATCTGAGAAACTGGAATTTGGAGGTGGGGGGGTTCTTTTATGCCCCAGAGGGTTGTGTATAAGTCCAAAAAGGTATACCACTCAGAGGATGTTAGTAGAATTTCATGAATGAGGAGCAGAAGGGCCCCACACACCAGCCAAGAATACATATTTGGTTAATTTCATCTCTCCACTTGATTAAACATCAGCAGAACAAATTGCCTCTGTAGGTTACCTAAAGAGGGTTGAATCATTCCCTACTTGTACTCTTATGGCTCAGCAAGGCAATTCACAGTGGCCAAGGGAAGTGAAACACTGACAGTGATCTGCCTCCAAGAATAAAGGGATCTTTTCTTGGCAGTGTCTTGATAGACTTCCTATAATCAGTAAATTTACTGCATGGTCCTACAGCACATTGTCATAGGAAGGGCCCCAACTATCCTGCCTTCAGGGCTGATGCTTCTCCTCTCTTATCTCTGAACTCTGGGCTCTTGGTTTGGGTTCAAAGCCAGTGGTTTTGTTTGAATTTATCCTATAGCTTCTTCCTCTATCCCCAAAGCCTACACATAGTAGTGACTCAATAAATATTTACTGATGGGATGTATTCAACCTTGAACTGTGACAAAGGCAATCTGCAGCCTACTTGGCGGGGACCCAGCTCTGCCTTAAAAAACTGCTCTTAGGGTATGAATGTTGTTCTGTGTTGCTACCAAACTACAAAGAGCCATCCATCACCCTCCAGAGTGTCATTTGGGTCTGGGACAAAATCCTATCAAGGTTCGAATGTCTAGGAAAATTAGCCGTGCAGGTGGGCTGGAAGAATTCTGCCTCAGGCTGCAATACCAAGACTTCTTCAGGCAGGATGGGAACCAGCCCTTGGAGAAGCTGGTTAGGGTCAGACCACCATTCTTGCCTAGTTTTGCCTTTGCAGGGTAGGGCGGGGGAAAGGGTTACAACCCAGATTCAGTATTGATATTGGTGGCTTCTTGTGGCCAATCCTGATTCTCAGAATTTTTACATACTGTCTCTGTTTCATGAAAAGCTGCTAAGCTCATCCTCTTCTCTTTGGCTTGTTTCCTTCCTTCCTGTCTGGGGTCCTGGCCCCAAAGGTAAAGTGCTCCTAAGGGTTGGAGATATTTCATTGTGTTTAGCTTCTGACCTCAGTATTTACTTTTTCAATTGGAAATGGAGTAATATTTAAATTGTGTAAGTTAAATAAATAGAATATATATATCCAGAAAAGTGTTGTTAGCAAATGATTTTTCTTAAATGACTGTTTGTTCCTCCCCTGCTACCAGAAGGAGTAAGAGTTAAATTATGAGTGAGCCCTGATGAGGCCAGAAATCACAGTTAAGACTCAGAATAGGAATGTAGTGATTCTTGACCATAAGATTGTTAGATTTTTTTTTTTTTTTTTTTACTGGGCGCGGGGGTCGTTGGTGGAATCTTCATTTGTGGGCCCAGCATCTGACCTGCTGGAAGGGAGACATCTGAATGTGGCCAGACACACGCTGAGGTACAGGTTATCTGAAATCTGATAGCTGTGCCCCAATTAGACAGGAAACAAGAGTACGACTGGGGAAGACAAAGCTGATAGCTACAACCTAGTCCTTATTCAGAATCACATGCTAACTCTCCAATTAAGCAGAGGTATGAGTCATTCCCAAAATCAAAGGCACAATCCATCTAGAACAATACACTTGAAATCATGGCCAGGAAACCTGGGACCTCTCCTTCGCCATCCTCTGCAAGGTGCAGGTTACAGAAAACATGGTTTTTTTTTTCCCTATGCATTCCATCATAATCTCTTCTGGATTTCTACCTCATTTCTACATATTTCTTCATAATACCTGGCATCTTTTGGCCTGCCAATCTCTACATAAGCCTATAGAATAAAGTCAGTGGAAAGCCAGACTTGTGCAATCAATTTCTGAAAAACTAGCTTCCCATAATTTGGGGATGTTCCCAACCTCAAGAAAAAGGTCACTTGTCCGGCCTGTCATAGGGAAGTGGGAAATTGGCTTCTTGACAACAAACAAACTTCTATTATTCTTATCTGGAAACACCTGCTTTCACAAATTTTAAATCAATGTGTATCTTGGTCTCCACTTCCAACTCTCTGAGATAAAAAGTAAACAAGCGAATTAGTACAAAATACAGCAAGTGTGTTTGATTGACCCTAAACCCAGAGCCACTTAAATACATGGGATCTTAAAGGGTACTATTATCTCAATCCACATCCCCAAAGCAGGGGATGAATGCAGCCAGGGACAGAGGTGACAAAAAGGACTGTCCTTGAGTAACAAGGCAGGTAGTCATAGTCAAAGGGCTGTCACTGTGCTTCTACCTCTGGCCCCAGACACAGAACACACAGAGGGACACAGTGGTGGTTTCAATATCTATTTGCTAGTAGCTGGGGCTGCCTTTGCTTAGAAGCCTTTCATGGGGAGATTCTCACACACTGACAATATGAAGCCAAAGCTTAGATCTGGGAGGAGAACACTTTGGGCCATGAAGTGTCAAGATGGAAAATCTTGGAGTAGCAGGCCTACTCAAGTACCCCACCCCCTTGTACTGGTAGGAATGTCAATATTATTGGCCCATGGCAGGGACGGGGGAGATGAACATTCCACCAGACAAAGGCTTGCTGATATGGTCTGCTCACTCACAGGGCAAGAGGTCCCACATAATATCTGAGAGCACAGCCTAGCCTGAGACTTGAACCACACGGATGGTCCTAGCTCACCTGCTCAAGGAAATGGCCTCCCCTCTCACAGACACTTTAGATGACCCAAAAATGTCATTCTAAACCTACTCACCAAACTGAGGCTTCCCTAAACCACTGGCAGAGAAACTTAAGATTCAGGTATAAAAATTGAGGCCAATGTGTGGTTCTTCTGGTCCCAATTTGGAACTGAAGCACTTAAATATTTACAGTCAGGTGAATTCTCTCACCTAGAAACAGACCATCTAAAATGAGGTGGAGAAAGACTGTGGGTGCGTGGGTAGGGATTGTAATTAAAATAGTCAAACTTTTATTTATGGCCAAGGAAGACACCTATGTTTATTAGACATGTGTATGTATCCTAGAGCCTGGCTCTAGTAGCTTTTTGAATCTTATTTTAATTAATCCCTCTAGTAGATCTAAGGAAACAGCTTTAGCGAAGTCTTTTCTGCCCCAGAAGATGCAGTTTGCGTTGACACGAAAGAACATGAACATGAAATCAAATGTGATCCCAGTTTGGGGCTGATGTTTAACCATTTGGAGCCACGTGGCCATACACCCAAGACCCTGGTCACCAGGTCCTACATTTAGAGCTTCCAGGCAGTTCTCATCATGACAATGAAATACACATCCGTGTCAATGGACGCGCTCACCCCTGCATAGTAGTTCATAAACTCCTCAGGGGTCACCTGCAGTGGAAAAGTCAGACACAAAAACAAAACTTTGCTTCCCACCACTTCAGTAGAGGCCTATCACCAGTACCTGGAAATGAGAGAAAAACTTTGGGCAAGGCTCTTTAGTGACACAGATCAAGAGTAGATCTCAGACGAGAGGAAACAGTCAAGTGGAGGATGGCCATGAGGGGTAGCGGAGGGGAAAAAGGAGTAGAAAGTTTTGAAAATTTCCAGACCAACCTAAATGAAAAGCGAGACACAGGCTCTCGCCTTTCTTTAAGTGCAGGAGCCTATCTGTTTGGATAAGTGTGACTGAAACACAGAATGAGAAAGAAGTTTCTTTAGTGGTAGTTAGTATGGGCTTTCTGCAACATGTCAGAAATAGTGCTTCAGGTTCTGGGTCTGAGCAAGTAATGGTTCACCTTTCAGAAAGTGGGATTCTGCCCTGTGGATAAAGAAACAGATTTCTACTTAAATACTCCTTGGCCTTATGCTTTTTTAAAGTAGAATGTACTCATTTCAAGGCACAAAGTGAGTGGGGCAAAAAAAGGCGACCTCTGCTCCATGCCTTCCCACACCCCCTAGGATGGGTTCTTTCTCCATCCTATGTCTATAACTGTCTCTTTGGAATATCAATTAATGTGTTTACCTAGGCTAGAATTTTATTTTACTTTCCTTCTAGAAAGAAGAAACAATAGTTATCAATCTTATTTTTTAATAGGTATAGACGATGTGTACGCTACAGTTCAACTATACGGGCTGACGTGATTAGGTGACTCAGGGAAAGAACTGTTTTCCTGTTCGACTGAGCTCTCTAACCAATCAATTTAGCCCGAGTACTGCCCTACTTACACAGGAGGACACAGAAACAATTATGATGGCTGTTAGCCCTCAATGTTAAGTGTCAGAAAGGATTAAAAGCATCACAAAAAGTGAAACCCATAAATAAATAATAAATAAATCCATATAAATAAACCCATAAATACACCCATAAAAAATGAACACTTCTTTCACAGAATGCCCACCTATATCTACTAAGAATCATGGAGCTGACTCACCCACTTACCTTTTTTTGCAATTATAAGTGAACAGAGAAGAAAAGTCACAGGATCCATATTTCACTCTCTACACCTAGCTCCCACGTGAGCCCCAAATAGTAAGATCCAGAAGGAACAAAGTAATTGGACTGAGCTAATAGTTAAGCTGGGCTTTTCAGTGGCCTAGAAGTAGAAGTCGATGGACATAGCTTTTACTAAAATCAGAATACTCTTAATGTTCTCCTTTCTTCAATTTCTTTACCTATATCTTCCTGTGCATTTGTCCGTTACCTAGCATGAAACCCCACCTGAGAGTCAGGTTACATAAAACTGGACATCAGAGCTAAGATATTTGATCACGTCAGAAAAGGCCATCAGTTATTCTTCGTGAGGTGTCTGCTTGTTTCCTGAGATTCACCGTACACGGAGAATAGCCTGAATTGAAAATCCTATGATTTCCCCAAGTTTGCCCTCATTGTAGTAAAGCACCTTTCACTAATAATACCCAACTACTGAATTATCTTGTTGGACATTAGTAAAAAGTGAGAAAGCGGACATGTCTGCTCTTGGTCAGCCTCTTGATGATGCTACCTTAGCTGATGGACTATTTATTATATGATGGAGAGTGTCCCAGATGGGAATGAGGGGAATATTTGAGTCATGATACAGAGTACAGTACCCTTTCCTCTGTTTAAGACTGATTTTTTAAAAATTGTAAGATAAATTTAGGTTATTTGTATAGACTCAGTAATATATTTAAAATAATTTTAATTATTAAAAAAAAAACACTATGAGATAGATGAGGCAACAAGACCCATATTCTCTCACAGGCTAATCTACTTCTGAGAGATTTTTTTTAAATATTTGTAACTGTAAAATGAAATATATAAATGAAAACTTTCAAACATAGATATTAAAAACAAGAAGTAAAAAATTTCAACCAACTAGGGTGGGATTTAGAGAGAGAATAGGAGAGAGGATAGTGGCTGGGTGGCTTAGTTGGTTAAGCATCTGACTCTTGATTTTGGCTCAGGTCGTGATCTCAGGGTCATGAAATCAAGACCCACCTCAGGCTCCACGCTTAGCGGGGAGTCTGCTTGAGATTCTCTCTCTCTCCCCCTGCTTCTGTCCCTCCCCCTGCTCAGTCTCTCTCTCTTTCAAATATATAGATACATCTTTAAAAAAAAAAAATCAGAGTGAATAGGGTTCACTTCATACATTATACAGTTGCTTTCATCCACATGACTTCTGTGCACCCATTGCTTGGAGGGCGGGGTATGGGAATTACTAGTACAGGACCATTCCATCAAAATCCATGACTACTATATGGAAAAAAGACAGCCTTTTCAATAAATGGTGCTGGGAAAATTGGACAGCCACATGCAGAAAAATGAAATTGGACCATTCCCTTACACCACACACAAAAATAGACTCAAAATGGATGAAGGACCATGACTACTATAAACCCCAGGAGACTTTATGGCTACTTGAGAGCTTAGCCCACAAATTTGAGCATCATCCTTAGCTGAGAAGTGTACTAAATTTCTTGCCTTAGTCTAAATTCTGTCTTATTTGGATATGAGCTGTATATGTTAACCATAAATGAGTGCACTGGCTTCAAACATAGCTATGCTTCACCATAAGAAATCTTGATGTATAAAACAACTCAATTTGGAAAGATAAGTTAAGAACTAATTATCCTCTTTATGAAAGAATTTACCGTGGAGTTTCTTTACATGAACAGTTCCTTGTGCATTTAAAATATGATTCAGTGTACAAAAGTCTGAATCACACATCACATTCCAGAAACATTTTCGTTATGTCTTTTAGGTGAGATCGCTCTGTAAAACCCTTAGCACAATACCCAGTAGGTAAGTACTCAATAAATGATCTAGATCTGTAATTATGCCACGTAAGTTTCATGTATGTATTATATGTAGTAATTAAAAAGGGGCACTTCTGAATCTTTTAGAGACAAGGATCTCAGATGTGAACATGATTAAGAGTCATCGGGGGCCCTTACTAAAACTGCAAACCTTTGATCTCCACCCGAAAATCATCAGGTTCTGTGGTTCTGCCCGGTGGCCAGCAAGGTACATTATTAATCCATCCCCCAGATGATGATCGGGCACAGTCAGCTGGGCATTTATACAGGGTCTGTGATATTCAGGTAATATCAAACACTATAACTGCTAAAAACCCCCAGTGACCTTTATGAGCATTTGAGAACTTGAGATGGCTTGTTAAAATAAATGTCAGAAAGGACAGGGTTGGGAACTTTAAATCAGCTGAATCATAACAACCGGCCACTCTGACTTGGGTTAGAGCAAAGAGCAGCTGAGGTTTCCCCTGGCAACGGGGAGAAGGAACCACCTGCAGAGAGCAGGCAAGTACACCCTGGGATCTCATGTAGAGGTGGGCTAATTTGGGGAAATGGCAGTTGACTATTTTTCCACTCCCATTTCAGAGATCAAAGGCTGGCTATGTTGGAAGAAAACATACGGTTCAGTTCTGTTAAGTCTGTCTCTAAGCATTAGGCTGCCCTACAAAATCTACCCCTAACCCCTTCTTTGAATCCACCTCTATAATTCCTTCAACTAAAAGGAGGGGTATTTCTCTGTCCCCTGGGGGAAAATGTCAGCAGGAAGGAAAGAAAGGTAGTCCCCTAACCCCTTGCTAATAAGACTTTCCATGAAGTTTCACAGAAAAATTTGGGGGAAATTCCCTTCAGAAGGGGAAGCCTTGTTTCCTATTCCTACCATTGCCATTTTTCCTCCTGCCCAGGGCCCCACTCTTCTTCCTGTGTAACTCGGCGGGGAAGAACCCTCCCTAGGGTTCCGCTGCACTGAATGTCAGCCAAGGAGAACACTCCCTTCCCCATCATCAGAGCAGCCAAGACACCTAATAGCAGAACTGAGGCCAAGTTCAAAAGTCCACTTACGGCTGTTGATAAAAGACAGACGACTGACACTGTCATCTCAGCGTGACACAGCTGCTGAGTTGCAGTTCCTTAGCCTATCAGACTATGCATTTGCAGCCTAAAGATACCAGTTAATGGAGGTGGGGTGGTTGCCCTTTTTTTTAAGGCCGCTGTAGTTTCCAAATGCAAGTTAATCTCAAAGCCCACTAACGATGAAATCAAAGCGAATTCTGTTATCTGGCATTCCCTTTACTGAGGGCCTCCCTTAAATGACGGGCCTGCATAGCAAAGTGTGAGGACACACAATGTTGTGGGGGTGAGTGTGAAAAGCACTGCCACAGCCTGAAACACCTTGTGAATCATGTTCCAAATAATTAAGTTTTGGTTTCATTTTGAAGTTGAATAGGCTCTGCTGCAGTCGAGTTCATTGGAATGTGGCTGGCTAAGTACGGTAAGTACAGTGACCATGAAATGGAGTGTTAAATCAAAGGACCACGTTCTCCAGATGATGGCTATTTAGCCGTGTGTGGATCCCTTACCAATATATGTGCAAACACACATATCTTATCACTTCCTCTCCCAACTTTCTAGATAGTCTCTAAGGAAATACTTTACTTCTACTTATAAGGAATATGTTACACATATCTGTTAAAGCTTTGGCTCTCTTTCCTAACTAAAATTACAAACTTGACAGAAGAAATTCCACTAAAGTTAAGCTCTTCTACTTACCAATCCATCTTTGTCATAGGGTGAATCAAAGTTATCCAGAAACTTCCTGAATACTTGCTCCTCCGTCCATTCTCCATTCTGGTACTTAGGGTGGTGTTTGGCGTTATATACCTCACGAAGATCTTCAATTGTTATAACTCCATCTCCGGTCTTGTCTAACTTCCTAAAAGCTTGCATAATTACCTCTTTTCTGGCTCTAGACATTGGAGGCTAGACAAACAGAAACACACACACACACACAGACAACGCAAGTCAATGAGCTTGTTTTGTATCATACATCATGAAATATCTGTTTCCTCTCAAGGGTATGAAATGGTCTGCGTGCCGTTAAACAACACGCATGACAATTACTCTGAAAAGTCCCTACACCTGTTGCTGATCTCCTTCCCATCTCCTCCACAGTGCGCTGACAACTTCTGAAAACAAAACCTTAAAATAGCCAACCCAAACCATGTGAAAGCCAAACTCAGCAGATACAGATTCATGAGGCTACTTACTCTTAATGTAAGAAGAAATTCATTGAAGTCTATTGTTCCGTTTCCATCTTTATCAAACCTCCGGAAGAGCTCTTCTGCCTCTTCCTTTTCCATGACCACGGCATAATCATTTAGCCCTTTCACAAATTCTTTGAAGTCAAGAGTTCGGTTGTTATTGTCATCCATAATTCGAAACACTCTAAAGAAAACATACACGGACACAAAAAGAAAGACAAAAAAAAAAAAAAAAAAAAAAAAAAAACAGAGAACAAGGGGTAAGAATAAAGATTTAAGAATAAACACTCTCACAGTTTTTTAAAGTAAAATACAGAAGCCCTAGATTCTACTCTGAACCCTCCTCCCAAAATAGGAGAGTCTCTTCCGAGCCTCTCATAAAATAAAATGTGCTATGCGATTCTAATTTTAAGACATTCTGAAAAATGCAAAGCTATAGAGACAATAAAAAGACAAGGGAACGGGGAGAAGAGAATAGGCAGAGCACAGGGGATTTTTAGGGCAGTGAAAATATTCTGTATGATTTTATAATGGTGGGTACTTGGCCCTATGCACTTGCTAATGCCCACAGAACTTTAGTATACAAAGAGTAAACCTTAATGTGTAAATTTTTAAAAAATTATTTAGGAGGTCAGGGAATTCCAGGAAGGAACGTAGACGGTGACAGGAGAACCTAAAGTTGGAAATAATCTCACTGAATGTGGGGTGGGGTATGCTGACTTGTAACTGTGGAAATTAGAAGAGTGCATAGGACTAAAGGCACAAGGAACTGCACATAGGCACCGGACTCTAGTTCATAAAGATATTTCCCATGGAGATTTGAGTGGGCAATTCTGACATGCTATAAGCTATACTGGAATTAAACAACTGAGTAAACAGAGGGCAGGTGGTGGAAGTTAGTGTATCACTGTTGAAATGAGAATTTAGATGAGCTAGGGAGGAGCCTAGAATGGTCTGATGCATGCGGGTAATGGGCTAGAGTTGGAGACATTGATATGAACTCATGTTTAGCTTAATATAAATAAAATGATTACATATAAAAATCTATAGCTATGTACATATATCATATATTTTCTTTTTCTGTCAGCTAAGAGAACCTAGAAGTAACACCCCATTAACAAGCACATCTAGAGCCTAGATCTTGGTTTCCAATACAGTTCTTCAATAAAAGGAATGGGGATTTTTGGAGAAATGTCTGATTCTAGGACTGGGGCATGATATACAAGATGAACCTGGAATATCTTATACCAGAAAGTAAGGAAGTGCTCAAAACAAACAAAACTACATTGATGGGGCTACATCAGAGGGACACAGGAGCCAAGTGAAAGAGCTCCTAAGGCCCAGACTTCAACATTTTGGGCAATAAAATAGTGTTGTGTTGTAACCCAAAGTATAAACTAAATATCCATGAGTTCATATTGATTTAAGTAAATGATTCAATAAAGAAATAAGCAAATATTACTTAGAAAAGACAAATTTCTCTTGCAGAAATATTCCAGATAAATTGTGCACATACTCTGTCCTCAAGGAGGAAAGCATAGTCCCCACTCCCTATGTATGGCTCTGCACAGAGACTTCCTTCCAAGGAGTACAATACAGAAAGGGAGGGAGCAGTAACTTTACATTGGAGAAGCCAGACTAACATTGTCTCAGCCAGATGATGAAGGTCAACATCAACAGTGATAAGTCAAGTTGACAGTAGGCATCCTTGACATGAGGTGATGAAAATGGTGCTTCCCTAATGTGGTCTCAAAAAACCATAAACCCAGTCTAATCATGAAGGAAACAGGAGAGGGTAGCTTCCACTTGAGTTGAAGAGTGATTAAGGAAAGGGCAAAACCAGTAAAGGGGCAGAGGCAGACGGCACATTGGAGCATGAACGATCCAATAAATGAGCCAATAAACTGGCTTATAGGGGAAGGGCTGTTAGGGATTGGTCTGGGGGGTGGGGATGCAGGTAGCAAGAGGGACTCTACTGAGCGGGTCAGTGAGTAGGTGAGAGGGCAGTGTCGCCGAGGGGTTTGCACCAAAGACAGTGATAGGACTCCAGAATGAAAGAGGTGGAGTGTGGAAGTTAGGGTGATACAGTAGTGAAGAGAAGTGGGCTAGTCTTCCTGCTGGACTGTGGCCACCTGGCCACCAGGGTCCATGTGTCCACAGTCTGGACTTCTGACGGCACTGGGCTTCCTGTGAGAATTTGAGACCACTGAACGTGACAGTCCTGATACTCAGCGAGTACCTCACTGGAAGAGAAGCCTTCCACAACCTCCGCATGTGAGGCCGGGGCCCCTGAGGCTGCCCTGTACTTCTCTCACACACGACGTCACCACAGAGATTCTCACTTCCGTGACAATGAGTCTCCTCAGTCTAAGGCCTGCGTGGGGCCTGGAGGGGCCTTGTTCACCCACGAATGTACACGCACCTGGCTCATGGCAGGCTCTCCTATAGTCTGTCAGAGAGAGGTAATGGGGGGCTCGGTGGTTCAGTCAGTTAAGCGTCTGACTCTTGATTTTGGCTCGGTCATGATCTCAGGGTGGTGGGATCAAGCCCCGCGTTGGGGCTCTCCCTGCTCTCCCTGCCCACCACAGAAAGCTCTCTCTCTCAAGTAAATTAATTGATTAATTAATTTTTAAAAATCTTTTTAAAAGGGGGGGCCTGGGAGGCTCAGTGGGTTAAGCCTCTGCCTTCAGCTCAGGTCATGGTCCTGGCGTCTTGGGATCGAGCCCCGCATTGGGCTCTCTGCTCAGCAGGGAGCCTGCTTCCCCCTCTCTCTCTGCCTACTTGTGATCTCTGTCAAATAAATAAATAAAATCTTAAAAAAAAAAAAATCTTTCAAAAAGGAGAGAGAATGCACAGGATCTGCCCACTGGAGGCTAACAATCTCTTTCTCCTTAGGTTTTGAGGACTTCTCCCATATCAGAGGGTCTGAGGACAGGCTCTATGGAGCTGGGAGAATCCCACTGCCGTGGTATATCCCACAGGCAATTCCTGTGGCCCCCCAGAGGTGAGCAAGATAGGACTGCCTGAGAGCAACCTCCTCCCTCTTCCACGCCGGCCCCTATTGTCACAGCTGCTAGGAGCGTCTCTCTCCAGGTCCTGCTCCGTGTCTCTGGGACCTGAACATGCCTCTCCCTTCACTTCCAGGCATCCCAGCAGCTGGGCTCTCTTGTCACAGACACAGCCTTGCTGAATCTCGGACAAAGAACTAAAAATTGTCACAAGGGACCTCAGAGATCCGTTCCTCCAAACTGCATTTTACAACTAGGGAATGGAGACCCTAGGAGACCAAGACTTGCTCAAAGACCCAGAGCTAGTCATAGCCTCACCTGGCTGTGTCCCGCCTCTCTACTTTGGGCCACTGCCACCCCCTGGCCCGGATCCTACCTGCCGAGTCCTTTGATGCCTGCGGAGCCCCGGGCCAGGCACTGCAGTCGGAGTCTTTCAATGGGGTCAGTGGCCGTGGTGAGCTTTTTCTTGGCCTGGATTGCCATCTCCCGATCGTGCCGTGCTGTCCCTGCCATCTGAGAGGAGAATTCGCAGCACATCAGCAGAGCTCGGGCCTCATCAGCCAGCTTCTGGCTGGGCAGGGGGACAGCAGCCTCTCCCAGAAGGAAAACACTCTCACCCACTTCCTGGGAAAAGCCTCGAACTCCCCAGAATTTCCAGCTTTTGGCTAGACCAACTATGTGCCTGGAGTATTCCTTGCTTACTTCTCTGGTCCTGAGGACATCTGACTTCTCCAGCCTGGACAGCAGTTCTGGACAACAGTTCAAATAAACAGCCTTTCCCAGACACACTTTCATTTTGTCGAAACACTCCTCCCATCATACAATGAAAAGTCCCACTTCTCTATATTCTCCTTTTTGAGTTGTCCTTCTATTATTCTCGTAGTTAGCATTCTACATCTTCCCTTTGACTCCACATTTAATATTCTCCTCTTTGGCCTAACATTAATTTTTACTGTTTCTGTCTTGGCGGAGCTGCTCCACACTGGGCCCTCAGAATCCCTGCCCATAGCTGGCATGTTTTGTTTAACAGGTTGGTGTTCATTACTACCTGGATTCCTGAGACAGAGAACGGTAAACAGGTACTCTCTCTCTCCTGACAAGTAGATATAAGATCTTTTTTTTTTTTTTTTGTCTACACTTTGGCTTTTGTGTTTTAAATATTCAGAAATAGGAGAGGGTGGGTACCGTGAACCTCCCTCCGGAGAAGTCCCTGAGCCACACACAAACTCCTGCAGGGCGGTTTGGGGTTTCAGAACCTGCAGAAGTGGAAAGCGCTCTGGGATGAGGGCCTGGAGACCCAGGTTCTAGTCCAGACTCCCAACTCCCTCTCAGCGACGTCTGAGCAAATCTCTGGGCCTCTGGTTTCTCCTTCTCTGTCAAGTGAAAGGCTTAAACGATTTTACAGTTCCTCCCTGTTCCAAAAACAACTAATCCTCCTATGAGCTCACTGACCCAGCAAATGAGGGATTCTAGAAATTACTTTTCTTAATGGGAGTTGTGAATGAAGGAGCAAGACAGTTGAGGGGTAGGCAGACACAGCATTCAAATGCAGAAAAGATGGTGCTGGAATGGATCTGCTCTTGGCTCAAGGCTCCCCCCCCCACCACGCCTTGTCCCTGGCCAAGTGCTGGCAATTCATTCTCCTGAGGCCCACACTAAAAAGGGGGAATTCTTTTCATCGGAGCCGACAACTCTCAGACCGATGCTCTCTAAGGCTGTTCATCTACACTACAGGTCGTGAGTTCTCCCCCACAAAAATCTCATTATTTCACTTTGGAGCGAGGGAATCTCAGACTGAAAACTGAGACCACAACAGATAAGTCAGGGATGTGAATTCCCAACAGCCTCATTCCCTAGCACATGTCCCAAGAGCCAAGTTAGAAGTTCTCTCCTTCTTGACCCACATTCTGGTTCCCACGACTTGAATGTAACTTGGGAATAATTCTCAGTTCTCTTAGACCCCCAAGGCAAGAAGGAGACCTTTGTCCAGTAGGTCCTGGCCGCTTTATTCCACATGAAGAAGAAACTGGTCTGCTCAAGGCTGGCTGGATCCTTCCTCGCTTCCTCCAGCAGCGAAGGAACGGGTTGGCCAGAAATCCAGATGGCCACCTGCCATGCTTTTGGAGGCCTCTCTCTCCACTCCCAGTGGGCCTGTACACACAGGTCTCCAACTCACGCAGCCACCTCAGCCACAGCCCAAATCAGCTGCCTTCCTGGCAGCTTTAGCCTCTTCAAACCTTCCTTTTCCTGTTACTATTTTGTCACCTGATGTCAAACCGACAACTCCTGGAGCTTGACCCCAGCTTCTAGCCCTAAGGCCACCCCACAGAAGGCTTCAGCCACAGTCAGAACCCTGGGTTTTTCTGTACGAAAACCCCAGCTCCCTCCAGGCACCCCCTGCCCCCGTACACAGCTAGCCTTGCCCAAGCCTCTTCCTAGCCCTGAGCAGCCTGAGCAGCCCTGACCAGAGGCTGCTAGCAGCACCGCCACCGCGCCCCTCCCCGCCACCGAGGGAGCTGGAAAGGCTATAGGCAATCTTGTGCCCTAGCTCCGTCAGGCCCCCAGCCCTCACTTGGTGCCATCTGCCCAGTGGCTGCCCCCTCCCCCTATTCATCTCCCTGTCCTCATTTCCATCACCTCTCCCCTGCCTTTTCACCCCGCCCTGCTGGTTCTGGTTTGCCACACCGGTCACAGGGGCAGGCGGGGAATGGAGAGACACACAGGCCACAAACCAGTAACGGGGTGTGTGAGAGACAGCACGAGAAAGGACCCAGGTGGGGCCCTACTGACACACCTTCAAAATTAACAGCGTCAGTTGCTAGAGTTTATGGCTCCCCGACCCCGTGGTAGGCGTGTGCCCAGGCCTCACAAATGCCCAAGGAGCTGAACTGAAAACAGAAGCTCAAACAAATACACGTGCGTCCTGTTCAGAGCATTCCTCACGGTGGCCAAAAGCACAGAAAGCCCAAATGTCCATCCACAGAGGAGCAGATGAACAGAACACGGTTCCGCTTCTCCAAGGTCACCCAGTCTTCAGATGCCCTACCTCCTTGTGGACCCGGGTTTGGGATCATAATAACACTGCATTAACCTCTACTGTTCCCATGCTCCTGCTTGGTCCTTCTATGCAGTAAATGTAACCTTGACCCACATAAAGAGTGGACTCGTCTGCTAATTCAACAGCTATTTGTTGGGTAGGTACCATTGGTCGGAGTCTGCTGGGTGCTGGGAACCCAAAGATGAACCCAGGTCTGTCCCTGTTCTTCAGGAGCCCAGATTTCATTCACTAGCAGCTGGAGAAGGGGAGGTGCACATGGATGATTAGGGTAGAGTGAGAAAACTATAAGATTGGTGCTTCAGCAGAGAGCCGTGGTAATTGGGGAAAGGACCTCACATCTGGCCTTGAGGGGGGAGTAGCAATGCAACGAGCAGAGAGCGGGACAAAGCATGCACAGACACAAGAAGGAAAAGCCAAAGTCACACACTGATTCCATGTACAGGGAACATCAAGAAAAGTCAAGTGCACAGAGACAGAACACAGACTGGCTATGGCCAAGGCCTCAGGGAAGGCGGCCATGGGAAGTGGAGTTTTTTAGAGGAGCGGGAGGGGGGGTGATGAAAATGTTTTGGAACCTGATACAGATGGTGGTTGCACAACATTAGGAATCTACAGTATATTTTTAAATGACTAATTTCACATTATGTAAATTTCACCTCAATTAAAAAAAAAAAAAAAAAAAAAACCTGTGAGCTAGTTACAGTTATGGTTTCTATTTCACTGATAAAGCAACAGGGGGGGGGGCGCCTTCGGTGTGGCTCCCAGGAATTCACACACCCTTAGGACCATGAGGTCACCCCAAGCCCCTCCTCCTTCAGCAGACTGGGGAACTGAGGCATGTGCTGGTAAAACAACTTGCTCCCAGATCCTGGCTGACACCCAAACGTAGGTCTTCTGACGTTTCAGCAGAGCTCCTTCTACTTCACCACGTTTGTGAAGTAAGATAAAAGAATCTCAAAGCACAGTAGGTGGTTCCCATCCACAGGAGAGCAGGGCAGAGCTCAGGAAAGCCTCCTGCGGGTTTTATCCCCTGTGCCCGACCCCACACAGCGACCATGCACATGGTGGCCTCTGGGGTTGACTCTGATATATTCAGTAAAAAGAAGTCCATTCCCTCCTGCCATGATTCTTGAAATGCCTGAGTTAACCATTCACATCCATCGCTTAGTTACCTGGTTCATCAACAAACGTATGTTCTGTGCGCTGTTTTCAAGTCACAAGTGTCAGAGAGGAAGGATGACTCTGAGAAGCAACTCCTTGAACAGCACAGGATCTTAAATTTGATTGAAGATTAACCACTGAAGTCCCGTGGTTAAGCAGGACAGGAAACAAAGTTTGGTAAGAACTGGGGGGTTTCAAAGAAAACCCAACAAGGCAGGATTTTGGTGATGAAAGACGACACTCGGGACTTCCGGAACTTGCCTTAAGGCTCCAGGCACCTGGGCAAGAGTCTGTCCCCAAAGGTGTGTCACTTAACATCACTGCAGGACATAAAGCGTCCCTAGACTGCAGAAGACCCTCCCTGAACCTCTAGGAGCCGGCCTGGTGACCGCCGAAGAGCATGCCCTCCCTAGGCACGGGGCCGCAGCGCCACCTAGTGTTGGCACCGCGTCTGCGCATTTCCCCAGGGGGGCTGGGTCCCTTTCTCCAACAAATGTTTATTAAGGGCTTAGTTTAGAGCAGGTCACTGGGTTGGACTGGGGAAGGGGGAGTAAGGGCGTGGGGGAGAGCAACCCTACTACTCCCTCATCACAAATCAGAAGAAGGTAGCTAACCTGACTTCGAGCAGGGTTTTCTGAAGACTTCTCAGAGAAGGGGCTGTCTTTTATCCTAAAGGAAAGAGTAGTTAACCAGGCTAGGGTTGTGGGGGGCAGAAGAAGGAAGGGTACCGTACACTTCCAGAGTGCCAAGGCCCAAACGAAAGAGAAAGTGGTATAATTACAGAAATGCAAGTATTCTAGCAGGACTGCAGAATGGTGGGCGGGTGGTGTGATGAAGCCCTTGTTGGGAAAGGGAGGAAATATGGAAAGCGGAGATTTGGAGAAAGATGACACTGAGAAGGTAAGCAGGCATCAGATCACAAGGAGCCTGGGACACAAGCTGGGCAGTTTGGATCCTGTACCAACAGGAGACGACAAAGGACTTTAACGAGGCAGTGACAGTTTGTTGTCAAAGAGCCCTCGGATTCAGTATGGCACAGACTGGGGACAGCCAGGTGAGAGATCCTGCTGACTGAGTGGAGGTACTGGCAGCAGGGACAGAGAAAGGGAAAGAGATCTGAGATGGAGAGTACTCAAATATACAGTGTGAAGGAGAGGGAGGGCTCAGGGTTGGCAGAGATCAACCACCCACGACCCCGCCAACACCCCCCCACACACTCCCCCAGCTGGTGAGGAGGAACGTTCACAGAGCAAATATAGGGAGGGACCTGGAGATGTGGGGCACAGGCCAGGTGGAGCCTCCAGCAGCAAAGCCAAAGGAAACTTTGCAGCAAGGGTCACTGGGGCTCCTCACACAGAAGCTAGTTAAGGCTCCCTCATCCCACTGTCCAGCTGCACAGCCTCCTGCCCCTGCCAAAACGCTCTGCTTGGATTTTAAATGAATCATTGTGAGACAGGATATGGACAGGTAAAATTGCATGGAGGTCTGTCTTTTCAAGTGTCTCAGGAAGTCGTCTTTGCGGGGTTCAGGGACAGATTTAAACTGAACCTTTGGTGCCTTCTTGCGGCCATAAGCTGAATTACAATTCTCTCGTGGCAGTAAGCGGAGAGAGGTCTCCGTCTCTCTCCGTCTCTCTCTCATGAGACTACACCCAACAGCTTACACACAGAGGTGGATCTTAAAACCAAAGAGAGAGCCCCAGGAGTCATTTATTCAGACACCGATACAGAGAGAGCACCAAGATCTTCCACATCCTCTGACACAAAACAGGAAACGTCTCATCTGTAAAGCACACTACCCTCTGTTTTCTGTGACATTACACTTCTGGTTTTCCTCTTTCACGAAAAAGATGGTTGCAGGAAGGTGCAGAGGGAACTGCAGCAGGGTTAGTCAGGTCAGACAAACTTTAGAGAAAGGGAAAGCTAGCCTGGAAGTGTTGGGGGAAACTGAATTAGGGAACCGTGGTAGAGGGAACAGAGAGGAGGAGGCTGTGGGCTGAGGAGGAGGAGGGAGAGCAGGCTGGCCTCCCCTGGCTGCGCAGGGATGTTCACCGTGATGATGGGACATGGTTTTGCCCAGAAAGTCCTCCTTTGCACCCCACTCCTTGGGGTGCAGAGACAGGGGGACAGTGTGTACTGTGAGGGAACTGTCCTACTGAGGAAGTCACAGAAGCCCAGCCCCATGAAAACAGTAACTGCCAGCAGAGCCGTCCAGTCTTTGGAAAGACTTCATGCTATCAAGCCCATTTTCCCCATAGCCAGCCCATGTAGTGAATCTTGCCTTAAAAACCTTTTGAGGCATTTCTGTAACCGTTAAGTACCTGTGCCATTACATTAACCATTTCAATAGCAAGGGACCCAGAGTTGCTATAATAGCTCTGTGTGATTTTAAACATTTTTCTATTTAGAGAAAAGAAAAGAGCAAGGCAATGTCAGAGTAGGTAGCTGCTGCTTAAACTGTAGAGCTTCGAACTCACCCTTAGAAGATGGAAGACCTACTGACCTTCTCTCAAACCCACATCCAAGCCAAACCTTTCCCCATCTTGACTTTGTGGGGATGATCCTGTGCCTAAGGGCCATCCCTATGTGGATGGGGACATGTGGGGGGTTTTAGATTGTCTCTACTTGGGAACAGAATGTAAGACTCAAATTTTGATTTAGACTCAGTGCACCTTTTACTAATTAAAATGTCATCCAGGGATAGGGTAGGACATTCAACATATCGTGTTTGAAGACAATAGTAGGGAAATATCAAACCATCTCTACTGACTCCAATCCGTTTAATAAACTAGCTCCTGTTATGTAGCAGATGGCAAAATCCTGTAGTTCCTCAAGAGTTTCCCTTAGAAAATGCTCCTCTGTCATGAACTGGCTCCCAGTAGCTCAAAGTAGCCTAGCAGGAGGCTAGAAGATGCCCCTCTGAGACTGAAATGAAAGACCCAGATGATTTGAGGAAAGACATAGTTTCTGCAGTAGAGTCCTGGGAACCTGCACTCACCCCAAGTTTAATCACAGGTGTGGGTCAGTGTTGTTGATGTCCTGGGGGATCCTTCATTGAACCCATTTGAGCTCAGTTCAGTGAAACAGACCCTTAGCATCTCTAGCTACTAACAAGGGACGGTGCTAAGTCTTCAGGAGCAGGTACAGAGCTATGGTTCCAACCAGGTATGATTTCACCCACTCTGCCCTCCCTCCCCATCCCCAGGGGATATTTGACAATGTTTGGAGACGTCTTTGGTTGTCACCGCAGGGGTCTGGGGTATTACAGGCATCTAGTGAGTAGAAGACAGAGATGCTGCTAAGCTTCCTACAAAGCACAGGACAGCCCTTGACAACCAAGAATCTTCCAGTCCAGAATGCCGGTAGTCCCGAGGTTGATCCCCCCTGGCGGAGAGAAGGAACTAGAGCACCAGGAGCAACAAGGGCACCAGAGGTGTTGTTGATGACTCAATGTCTGTGCCCCACCCCAAGCACAGGAAGTTAAAATCTCCAGGTGTGATGGCAGGGATCTGTACGGGGCTCAACACGTGGCTCAACATGGGGCTCAAAACCCCGACCCTGCGATCAAGACCTGAGCTGAGATCAAGAGTCAGATGCTTAGCCAACTGAGCCACCAGGATGTCCCTTCAGAGGGTTTTAAGATGCACCCGAGTTTGAGAATAGAAGGAAGCAACAGGAGCTACAGGATCCCTCTAGTGGCAGGAGTGAGACCTTGAGTGACAGGGCTAGAGGAGAACTGAAACGTAACACAGGATAAAATTCAGGCACGAGGAGAAGTGTTAAACCATAATTCAAACCACTCCGGGGGCCATGTCTGTGGCTCAGTGCTCTACATGCAGGAGTTCATGGCCTCGGGCAGTTGGTTCTGTCAAACATTGTCACCCTATTCCAGGACGTTGGCATAAACCCAGAGAACCCAGATCCTTGCCCAACCAAGAAAGTGCCAGGGGCAGTGGCAGAGTCAGCGCGGACACCTGAATGTGCTCTGGCGACGTCCCCATGTTCAACAGGGATGCTCCGGTGCTCAGACACTGCTTTGGGAATTCAGGGAAGGTCCCTGAAAGGAGAAGGAAAGCCAGAGCTCCAAGGAGGAAAGTGCCTTGGAGGGCTCGAAGGCTTTCACTGCAGACGAGGGAAGGGGACAACAGCACAGGGCCAAGCCAGGCCACACAAGGGGGTCCTAAACACACCCCTCGCCCTCCTGCCTCAGGGCCTTTGCTCAGTTAGCAGAGTGATGTGCAAGGTATTGGTTTTGTTTTTTGAGGTTTTCTTTTTTGTTTGTTTTTTTCCGAAATCAAAATCAAAGCTACTGAGCTGATTATCTTCCATTATATTTGTCTTTTCCCACAAATTATTTTTTTTTTAAGATTTTATTTATTTATTTGACAGACAGAGACTACAAGTAGGCAGAGAGGCAGGCAGAGAGAGAGAGAGGGAGAAGCAGGCTCCCTGCTGAGCAGAAAGCCCGACTCAGGGCTCGATCCCAGGACCCTGAGATGATGACCTGAGCCGGAGGCAGAGACTTAACCCACTGAGCCACCCAGGCACCCCATTCCCACAAATTATTTTTTAAATTGCTCCACAACCTATGAATACATGAAACATCTGGGTTTTGTTTGGATTGTTAATTTCCACATCAATTTGAAGTATGATGGTATGCAGATCTACACTTTAATGATAAGAACACACTGGAAATGAGACATCACTGAAGTCTGGCATCTTATCAGGTTTTCTCTGTGCCAAAATACATTTTCATAAGATGTTTAAAATTCCTGCTTTAGCCTTTGTCAATTGGCAGGTTTCTCTAGAGCCCATGTCTGCTAAATCATTGTCTTTCTTTTATTCTCTCTGCTGTTCTTTGGGATGTGACTTAAGTCCTCGTGTTACTGTTTATGATATGGCATGATTTGAGAATAATGCATTATAAATATCAGTGTTGGAAAATGTCTACTTCATACATCTACTTGAAATTTTATTTTATTAATTCAACCAGGGCCAGGATTCAGGCCCAGTAAGGTAGGGGACTAGGGTGCCATGTTTAAGGAGGCCCTTCATCTCAAGACGGTGCAAATGTCAACATTGCACTTGTCCAAACCTAAGAGTCAGTGCCTCCTTAAATATTGTGCCCTAGGTGCCTGCTTTGCCTCACCCTGGTCCTGGTCCTGAAGTTAATGTCTGTTTACTGAACACCCATTATGTGCCACAACACAGTGATAAATGGGACAGCCAAGGTCTCTTCCAGGAGTTTCCAGTCCTCAGAGTAGTTTTAACCTTGTTGAATTTGAACTACATCTGATGTTCCAGACACTGCAACTGGCTTATTCTAAAGTCATTCCAATCTCCTTTGTCTGCTGCATTCCATTTTCAGTTGGGTGGCCACGTGAATGAGTTCTGGCCAGAAACCCAACTGAAAGTATCGAGAGCTCTAGGAGAACTCTTCCATTTCGTTTGCCTCTTCCTGCCTTGAACAAGAACGCAATGTCCAGAGATTTAGCAGCCTTTATGCAGTCATGAGGAAAAAGCCAAGGGAATCACAGATACCAACTTAAAGCCCTACTGTCACTGTGCTGCTGTACCAAGTCAGCAACTGCCTGACTCCACGCTCTTGTCCTGAGGAACCTGTCAGTCAGGTTCTCTATCATAGCCAAAAGTATTTCTAACTGATATAGTTGGCAAAAGCTTCTGTGTACAGAGCTTGGCTTGACCTTAGATATTGACCTTTACCCAGGTAAAATAACTAGCAATCCAATGTGAGGAGAGAAGCTCCCCTGAGAAACAGTCGAGAGGAGATCAAGTGACTCCATTACAATCTGCTCTCTCCACAGAATTTTATCAGCATTCAGCAACCTCTGCAGCATTTTTGGCTACGAAGAAGTGAGAAATACTCTTCAGCCTTATACTCAAGAACCCATATCACTAACACAATGTGATACCAGTTTATTAAAGCCCAAAGGTCCCAGGCTTGCGAGATCCTTATAATGAGCATCTCCAGGGAATCTCTGGAGGCAGGAGGCGGTGTAATAACACTCTCCTTGCTGTCTCCTTCTCCATCTTTCTCTGCCTTTAGTCTCTGGGGTTTTTACCAGGAAATCGCTTGCAATCTATTCCGGTCAGACAGCCTATTACATGAAAGATCTTAAAGAGGCAGAGTAAGAAAAGACCTAAGCTACACAAAAGTAAGAAAAGATTTGGCTGGATTGGTGTACAAAATGCAAAAAAAACAAATAAACAAACAAACAAAAAAAGACAAAAGAAAAATAAAACTTTCATTCCATACTCCCTGGTTTTAGTGACTATGCTCTTAGAACCAACCAGGCAACATTCCAATATCCCATTTTTCAGGTACCGTGAGACCTTGGCCTCAGTGATTTCAAACCCACTGCAGAGACAAACCCCAAATGTCTATCTTCTACTACTTTTAGATGGGAATAAAGGTCTGAGTACCATTTGTATTCTTGCAACATTAGAAACCAAAATCACTTAAGTAACTATTTTACGGCCACTGAAAATGCCTCCTTTGGGGTCATTTGTCCATATAATGTTTATTTTATAGCCACTTAGAAATCCAGCCAACTATTTGCATCTTGCAGGCTTTTAACTGATACTTCCAGAAAACCAAGAAGCACCAATGGATAAAAACCCAATGTCAGAGTGACAGTATCTGCATAGCTAGCGTATCAGACAGAAATCATGTCCAGCTACTCATAACAGAAACCCGGAATTGTCTGTGAATATGACAGAGGTTTATTTCCTCTCATGTAAAGGAGTCTGGAGGCATTTCAGAGAGTCTATGTCCCAAAGAACTACCATCTTTCTACTTTACCATTGTTTGTATCCTCAGAGTTGCTTCAAGTTACAAACGAACCTTTGTTGCTCCCACCATTACATCCACACCCCAGGCAGCAGAGAAGAGTGAGGACAAGGAGAGTGCCCTTGGCAGCTGAGTCATCCCTTCTTAATGGCTCCCACCTCCTTCCTTAATGGCACCCAACTCCTTCCACTGAAATCTCATTGGCCAGTCCCTCAAAGGCGGCTAGCACTATGATCTGAATGTTCATACCCTTCCAAAATTCATAAGTCAAAGTCCTAACTCCCGGTATTAAGAGGTGGGGACTTTGGGAGGTACTTAATTCACAAGGGTAAAACATGAATGGGATTAGTGTCTCATAAAGGAAGCTCTAGAGAAATCCCCTGCCCCTTCTACCACCTGAGCAGTAGCACGAAGGTGATGGCTCTACACCAGGTAGGGGGCCCAACCATGCTGGTGTCTTGGTCTTAGATTCCTAGCCCACAGAATTATGAGAAATAAGCTTTTGTTTTTATAAGCTACCCAGTTTGTGGTATCTTGCTAGAGCACTCCAAACATATTAAGACAGCTAAGAAACCTAATTTGGGGCTGGGTACTTTGCCATCCTTCAGGTTGTTTATAAAGAAGAGGAAAATTGACAGGTTCTGCCACAGTTGGCAGAAGAAATAGAGTCCTTCTAGAAACTATGTCAGCGCTTCCAGATCAGTTTTTCCCACAACATCCTGCGAAGCCACCATATCATCCTGACGGAGAACACCAGTGTGAATTCTGGAATCAGAAGTGAATACGTTGATGATTTCTGGGCTCTCAACCTCTGTTTCCCCAAAGAAACTAAGATCCACAATTCCCTGGGAAGTTGTCGAGAAGACCCTGAGTTTACACCAACATACCCGAAAATGATCTAGACCTGGAGACACCAAACCACAGCCCGGGGGCCAAATTTGCCCCTCCATCCAGTTTTGTAGATAAAGTTTTACTGGAAAACAGACACACGCATTTGTTTATGCATGATCCTTGGCTGCTTTCATGCTACAGCAGGAAAGGTTAATAGTTGCCACAGAGACCTCTGGTCTACAAATCCTGAAATATTAGTTTGACATTGATTAGATTCCTCTTTCAATCTTCTCAACCTATGCCACGCTCCTCCACACCTTGTCTTGAAAATCACAGTAAAAATGGAGATGAACTCACTTGCATCACCTCCTCCAAGTCTGTACAGGTATTTATCTCCAAAACCATCCTGACTTTGTCCTCCCTGCCCTGTAGGAAGTGAGAATTGCCTCCCAGCTGAGGATGGTCTCCACCTAAAACACAAATCCCAACCCCTCTTCAACCCTCAGCCCCCATTTATGCCCCTTCCCTCCCCTCCACCAGCTCCTCCTTTTAGTTCATGAATCTGCAGTGATCCCTCCATCGTACACGGCCTCCAGCTCTCGCCCTTCAAAGCCCACTACCTGGAGGAGTCTCTGGCTTCTCCACTGTCTTCCCTTCCATCCATACTTCAGCCCACTGCAGTCTGGTCTCCGCCGTCCCTCCACTGAGCCTTCTCTCAGGAAGCACTGCCCACCTGATTACCACCACCAACAGTCACTCCTCATCTATTGCACTTTGCCCAGCAGTTGACTCTGTTGATCATTCTTCCTTCTTAAAACTAATCTCTCAATGAATCTACTTTCCTCTGTCTCCCTTTGTCTCAGGAGGTCTGACCTATTTTGCCTCTCCCTTGCCTTTTGGCTGCTTTCTAAAATGCTACTCCCTCCCAGGATTTGGTTATTTATCCTCTTCATGCTCTCATACCATCCCACGGCCCTTTCAGCCCCATCTACTGACAGCACGATGGCTCCTGAGTCTTTATTCCAACTCATGCACTGTGCTAGCTTCAGTCAGCTTTCCCCGCAAAATGTGTGTGCTTCAAGGACCTACAGGCAACTCAAGTTTAATGTTCCAGAGCCAAGTTCATTATCTTTTCCTCCTATTCCTTGCCTCAGGAAATGATACCACCATTTCCCCAGGTCATCCACTGAACATTATCCTAGACGACTCCTCCCCTCTGTGTTGAATCAGCAGGCAAATACTGTAGAATTTCGCCATCTTGACACCCCTTGCCTCTCTGTTCCCTCCCTCATCTCCATTGCCATGGATACAACCTAAGTCCAGGACCTGGTCACCTCCCATCTCCACTATTGAATTTGCCTCTTAGCTGATTCCTTTTCTCTAGTCTTCCCCTCTCCAACCAGCCTTCAGATGACTGTCATAGCCATCTTTAAAAATGGAAATCTGAACTTCAAACTCTAATTAAAAACTTTTTTAAAGACTTTTTAAAAACCTTTAAGTTTTTTAAAGGTTTAATGGCTTAAAGGTTTAATGGCTCCCCATTGTGTACAGGTAAAGAGTAAACATCTTCGCATTTGAAGTAGACACTGGCCCTACCTGTCTCCCCAGCCTGGTTTCTAGCAATTCTCCACCTCTTTACAATTTATTCTGCATTTATACCCATTCACATTCCCTACGCGCACTATCGCATTTTGTCCCTGTGCCTTTATACATGCAGTCCCGTGTTAAGGAACACTTTTCCTCACTTGTTGGCCTAGAAAAGTCCTGTTCTTCCTCGTATAGTCACTATGGTGAAGCCTGGCATAACCACTCTCACCAGAGGGAAACAGCTTGCGTCTTTCTTTGCACCATCTGCGCAAAACCCAGATAGTGTCCATGCTGAATCACGATGCAACTCTCCGCTTTCAGAACTGCCTCTCCTACTAGACTATAAGGTTCTTAAGGGCAAATGCTGTAAACTTTGTGTCTCCAGTCATACCATCAGCACTCAGCAGGGTGCTACTAGATTGTTATTAGATCACCGCTATTTACATATAAATAGAAATACATGTCCACAATTTAAATCTCGGTATTTAAGATGCAGTTACAAAATAGAGACATTTCTGTAGTAAAGAGATTTTGGTAAAAAATAAACAAACAAATAAATAAATAGGAGCTCTAAAAACTGGAAACGAATTCATCTACTTAGTATGATTTAACTACACCCTAGAGACTGAAGGCAAGATAAACAGTATTGCTGTTTAATAAGGTCCTTCTCAATTTTGTGACCAATCAAATCAACTCGACAACGTCTAGCAAGCAGTGTCCAGCCTACTGCTGTTTTCTGTCTAAGTGGTCAGTTCAGCAGGGTATGACAGAAATAGCACATCTTTCAATGCCGGAAAAACCAAGGTCTGAATCAAAGCTCAATCTCTTGATGGCATTAATGACTTGGAGATGCTTCACCTCGAAGCTGTGTTTCCAATGGTCATACAGGCTAGATGAAGCAATTCACCCAAACGCTTCACACGTCAGTACCCTACACCTAGTGACTGCTCAGTGATGTGTACTGCCCTCCCCTTTAGGGAATAAAATTGATTCTGTACCTTTTTATCTGAGCTCTTCTTCTCAAAAGATGACCAATCGTCTCCCAGAACCACGCTATTTCCTCCCCAGACTGACAACCGAGAAGTCTCATCAACTGCTGGTTTTCTCTTTAGAAAGTAACACCTTTCGTCTTCTCTCTCCTTCTTTCTTTCTTTAGCTAAAACTAACCAAAGTGATCAAGCCAACATAATAGTTCAAAAACATTGATTTACCTTCAGTGCTAACCTGAGGCCACCAGTTGCTGGGAACCGAAACTACGGACGCGCTCCGGGGTGTGCGCCTGGGCGGGTTCAGCCCCCCTGCATCCCCCGAGGCCTCCTCCGCGTCCCTCCCCCGCGACCCGCTCCGGCCGCCCTTGGCGCTCAGTGCACGGGGCTTGGACTCCCAGAAGCAGAGTCACACCCTGATTGGCTCAACTCACTGTCCATCCCTTCCCTGGCCCTGCCCTTTCTCAAGTTTACATTTTGGTTGCCTAGGAAACGCGCTGGCGGTGAAAGCCCGAGCCGCTCCCCGCCGAGCGGAGGCTGCAAGAAGGGTACCTGGCGATTGTTTGGTTTCAAGGACGGCATCAAAACTTACCTCGTTTGTTGTATCAAATGATGTTCAGCAAATTGTCTTACTCCCTCAGGCCACCCCCTCCCGCCCTTCTGTTGTCTCCAGGCGGCACCCTGCTGGGGTGTCTCATTCTCTCTCAGGTGACACTGAAAACCTCAACACACAGGAGACGCCACGTTATTCTAAGTGATTCAAAGTCCTCCCTCGTTCTCCACAAGCTCAAGCTGACACGATGCCATTCTGTCCTGTTTTGGTTACCTCTTTTCTCCTTTCTTCTCACTTCCCTTCTCTTCTTACACTTGCTCACGATGAGTTTGCCAGATTAGAAGCAGCCTAGGGCCCTGTTCAGAAAAGGTACCTAACTCCAGCTCTCCTCCCTCCTGGCACCCGTGACATCCGCCCCTTCTCTCGCTTCTGTCATGAACTTGTCCAAAGAAACCAGGACTCTAATGATGAGGACAGGAGTTCCACCCTCTGTCTGGCATTCTACATTCTACGGATTCTCAGACAAGTGTGGTCATTGATGTCTACTGTCTCTACAGAGGACATTACATTTCTCTTGTCCACTTGTCACCCTCGCCCTGGAGATCAAAGAGGTAATATTCTCTGGGGATTTTAAGGAGGACTTGCCTTGGTCGAAGGAATTTCCGTCGGCGTGTGATTTGAGGAGCAAGAAGGGCCACTTGCAAAATAAGTCCTTTGTTTCTCTTTTAGGATAAATGTTGCTTTCAGAAAGCCCCTCTCAAAGGTACACAACACCCACCAAGCAGTAAAAACTATTGACACTGGCAGGGTATTTGATGTGGCACCCACCTTCACCCCAGGATAGTTCCCAGAGTCTTCCCCACACACCATTAGCTTTTTGTCGAAAGGCATCCCTCCTTACTGCAGCTGACCCCGAGGTACTAAGCAGTATCATTTCATTTTCACAAAGTGAGATTACTAAGCTAAACTGACCATGAGACAAGAGGCACTGCCAATGACAGATAAGTCTACTTTTCAACTAATAAATCAGTAAGACTGTGGGAAGTCACATGAGAGGACCAGGAAACTCTGCATCATCTTTGTATCTTTCAAAGCTCCCAGCATGATGCCTCGTTACAAATAGGAAATCAGTTGATGTTGGCTGAATCAAATTGTTGAACTGGGTAAAACGCACTCATGTTAAGGACATTTAAAATATGAAATCTAGAAAGAGCTAGTTCCTTGGACTAGGTAGAAATTTGCTTAAGACAACAAGTATTCCATTTACCTCCTTTTTCAAGGGTAATTGGTTGACACTTGTACAAATAGCTATCTCCCAGTAGCCTGCAATTAGGATGTGATTTTTTAAAAAATATTTTATTTATTTATTTGACAGAGAGATCACAAGCAGGCAGAGAGGCAGGCAGAGAGAGAGAGAGGAAGCAGGCACCCTGCTGAGCAGAGAGCCCCATGTGGGGCTCGATCCCAGGACCCTGAGATCATGACCTGAGACAAAGAGAGAGGCTTTAAACCATTGAGCCACCCAGGTACCCCAAGGGTGTGATAAACCAAACAACAGAAGATTGACATGGGGGGAACCATGTCAATTACCGTAGGAACCAACAAGTGATCATGACTGATGCTAATATAGAAATAGATAAGCAGAAGAAGCATTACATAATGAAGGGAAACATAAATGACAGATTGAACTCTATATCAGCATCTTAAAATGTACCTCTAAATACATGTATTTTGTATGCAGATACTGAGTGTCCTATTTCATGCCCATCAAAGATCAACATATTAAATATTTTACCTGTGTTTATCATTTCTCAAATGTGTTATTTTAGGTTATAATTATGGAGCAACTCTAGGTCCCACTCACAAAATAAACTTGAATTAAGTCTGATACATGTATCTGATCACTTAGTCTGATTCTTCAAGAAGTAACTCCAATTCTTACACACACTATCTCTTCTCTCTTCCAAACTGTACTAGCTCTATTTTAGAAATTATTAAAATGTATTTGAATTTCTAATTATGTTCAAATACAACAATAGTTCTTGAATACTACATTTTAAGGGACTCAACAGAGTGACACTGAAAAACACATCTCACACTTAGAGATTTTCAAATCAATTTAAAGTATAATTTGTATACAACAAGCTGCATCCATTATATAACTATAATACAAATGCTACTTCATTCATCTTTTCATGGGCATGTAGTTTTTTTCTGGGGCTATTATAAATAAAGCTGTTATGAACATTTGTGTACAGATTTCCAAGTGGACATAGGCTTTCATTAACCAGAGTAAATACCTAGAAGTGGAATGTCTTGGTCATGCGGCCAGTGTGGCTGAACTGAGAAACTGCAGAGCAATTTTCCTGTGTGTGGCTACACCATTTCCCACTCCCCTCAGCAATGGAACAGATAGGAGTGCCAGTAGCTCTGTCTCCTTGCATTATAACTGTTCATATCATCAGTCTTTTTAATTTTACTCATTCTAGTAGGTGTGCTATGATACTGTGGTTTTATTTTGCTTTTCTCTAATCACCAATGTGTCAAGTAATTTTTCATGTGATTATTGGCCCTTTGCATATCCTCTTTTGAGAATTGTCTGCTCAAACCTTTTGTTCATTTCTGTACTGGTTGTGAGATTTGTTTGGATATTCTATATACAAGGGTTTTGTCTGAGAAATGTGCTGCAATATTTTCTCCCAGCTGATGACTTACATTTTTATTTTCTTGTACATGTCTTTAGAAGAGGGAAAGTTTTTCCTTTTTATAAAATCCAACTTATCAAATGTATTTATTTTATGATTTTAGCTTGTGTGATATGAATAATAAATCTGTGCAATCATAAGACTAGGATGACTTTCCTTTAGAATATTCATAGCTTCAGTGTTCACATTTAGGTTGATGATACACTATGAGTTAGTTTTTGTATATGGTACATAGTAACAGTCAATGTTTCTTGTGTATGTTATTAAGGAAAAAATATAAGTCATTCAGATATCAGTTGTTCCAGTACAATTTGATGGGAGATTTTTCTTTTCCCATTGACTTGTTTGTGTACCTTCATGAATCAACTAAAGATGTCTATGTGGGTCTATTTCAGAGTTTTCCAGCTACCTTTGGAAGTAGTAACCAGAAACAAATCACAGAAGGCTATATCCCATGCAAGGAGAACCAACAAAGGATCTGAATCAGGGAATGATGAGATCAGATGTCCATACCATCAAGGCCATGCTGACAGTCTGCCCCAAGGAGAAGATTTCAATGAAAAGAGACTGGAGGCATCAGCCCGGTTCACCGGCTGCCTTGGATCAGATTCTTTGGATGAAAGTGGAACTTAGGAAGGAGTAGGCACAGAGCTGGCTTCTCTGATTTATAAGTGTTCAGGCAGGATGACAGGGTGAGAGTGGGAACAGGACTCATCAGCTGGAAGCCTCATTCCTTGGTCCCTTCGTTGGTTATGAGGGGGAAGAGTCTTGGCTATTTATTCTAATGACAACACAGAGAAAGCTTCAGGTCTGCCTTTCAGGAATTATTACAGAGACAAATTTCAGAGATTTCATAAGAATTGCAGAAATAAAACTTGAATTACACACACACACGCGCGCATGTCTTCATGGACGTGCTTGTGGCTGTAGGTGACATCATACAACACGAGAACTCACAGAACCTGGTAGACACCTGCCACCAGCTCTGCATTCTACCTAGAAAATCTTATCTTGACATGAGCAAGGGTGGGCCTCTTGCCACTTCTGCATGGAGTATTTCGTAGTAGCTGCTTCATCCTCCATTTGAATTATTTCAACATGTGGTCATAATCCCAGAATTAACCAATTAAAAATTAGGGTGTCTGGGGCCATCCTGGATATGTACTGTTTTCTTTACTATGTTTTAATCCACAAGGTAACATACATTTAAAACTTTTAAGGAAAATTTACTTCAATCTGAAAATGCAAAAGCAAATATAAGCACAGAATCTGAAGATTGCTTCATAAGAATTTCTAAGGGAGGCAGAAAATAGTGAAAATCAATTTTTGTACCACCCTCAAGTATGAATATGAGAAGACACCAGCGGTGCCCTGTGTGAGGGGAAATCCTTCTACAACCAAGACCTCCCCAAACATGCATCAAGGCTGCACCTCCATCAGGCTTTC